>NC_081801.1:3362500-3493084 GCF_963082965.1 Carassius carassius
ATATCTGCCGTTTCACTCTGAAGTGTGTATAAATGATAAAAAACGAATCTGTAAGAATTAGGCTAAAGGTGTTTCTATATTGAGTCAGTATATAAGCTAGATAATAGTATAATAGTTTAGATAATAATATAACAATAATATAATAGTATAGAGTCAGTGCGATTGGATTTTGAGGTTTGTGAGTGAATTTAGGGGAAGTCATTGAGTCTGAAAACAAAAGTGTGTTATTTTGAGTGCACTACATTCTCCAGTCACAGCGATAACAGCATCTCTTCCATTTAAATGAGAGTTTTTGTCTTTTTATTAATTTCTGCATCTTCACACCAGATAGCCCCACCCACAATAAAATCTCATTGGTTAAAAAATCTAATTACGCATAACTGTATATTAAACATCAGACAAGTTTGAACCTAATTATGACTTTAGAAAACCATGCGATTGTAATCATTTGAATGTTAATGTTCTCGCAAATGTGTGGGCTCTTATTTAGCATATATGTTTAAGTCTGTGTGGCTTTTAGGGGTATAATTAATCAAATTAATTTTAACAATATAGAATAATCAGTAATATTTAATTCTCTCTCTTTTAGGCACGGCAGCAGGCTCAGATGAGACACCAGATGGCTTCTGACAGCAAGAATGAATATTCCTCATACCTCCAGAAGTTCAACCAGGAACAGAACGAACATTATTACACCATAATCCCTAATATCTTCCAGGTGTGCACACACACACACACACACACACACACACACACACACACACACACACACACACACACACACACACACACACACACACAGAAACATTCACTGGGAATGAATAAGCTACTAATATTGTTGTTTATTTGCATGCACCAGCTGTATTATTTATGAATTCACTATTGTGAATAATGCAAATGAAGTAACAGCATCAAAACACAATATGCATGGAACAGTTCCTGATCTCTCAGATCTCTACTCAAATATACACACACTAAATCTGTGTGTGTGTTTTGAGAGCAGAAGATCCAGGCAATGGAGGAGAAGAGGATAGAGCGAATGGGCGAGTCGCTGAAGACATATGCAGAGGTGGACCGACAGATTCTGCCCATCATTGGGAAATGCCTGGACGGAATAACACAAGTAGCCGAGTCCATCGAACCCAAGAATGTAAGTAACAAACTCTGTAGCATCCTTTTCTGTTCAAAATACCTCTTATTCTCTCATAGAAACTCAAAATGAATTGAACAAGACACATCTCCTGACACATTTAACCTCATTACTGACTCCATCGCTGATCTAGGATCAGTCTCTGGCCATTTGGTTAGACATTTCATAGAAAAGGAATGGCAAGGAACAGGGCTGTGAAATGTCTTCAACTGCTGTTCAAATGTTTGGGTCTATAAGACAGGTCTTGGGCTCATTAAGGCTTCATTTATTTGATTAGAAATACAGTGAAATTGTGAAATATTATTACCATTTAAAGTAGCTCTTTTCTATTTGATTATATTGTAAAATGTAATTTATTCCTGTCATCAAAGCTGTATTTTCAGCATCATTACTCCAGTCTTTAGTGTCACATGATCCTTCAGAAATCATTCTGATATACTGATTTGCTGCTCAAGAAACATTTCTGATTATTATCATCAATGTTGAAAATAGTGCTGCTTCATATTTTTGTGGCAACATTTTGTCAGGATTCTTTAATGAAAAGAAAGTTCAAAAGAACAGCATTTATTGGAAAGCAAAATCTTTTGTAACATTATCAATTTAATGTGTTCTTGATAAATAAACAATTAAGTAATAATTAAAAAAACAACAACAACAAAGATCTTACAGACCCCAAACTTAGCTCATGTTTAATTTTTTTTAAACGTTGTTTCAGGTTTATGTACTAGAAATACATATTTTCAATTATATAGCTACTATTGAAATAAGGATATAAGTAATAATGACACACTATTACATATTGAAGGCTTTGTAATTGGTTTGCCCTTTACAGCCTTATTAACATTTGAGACAAATTAAATATGCCATCTAAAAAGATATCCTCTGATGTAGTCCAGAATCACTGAAACGTTTTTAATGCATATTTCCTGTCTTTTTAATTATTTACTGACAGTGCAATTGCAGAAATGATGTATTTAGATATATATATAATATTCAGTAAATGAAGCTGAAAGACAAAACCTCCTTTTACAGGCATCCTCAAAAAGAAAACTGTGACAAGACATATTTTTGGGAAGGGATTGTTTTGTAGCAATACTAATGAGCTTATTTTATTTTAAACTAAAACCATTATTGTTACTTGAAATAACATGATATGTGTATATATATATATATATATATATATATATAGTACAGACCAAAAGTTTGGACACACCTTCTCATTCAAAGAGTTTTCTTTATTTTCATGACTATGAAAATTGTAGATTCACACTGAAGGCATCAAAACTATGAATTAACACATGTGGAATTATATATGGAATTATATACATAACAAAAAAGTGTGAAACAACTGAAAATATGTCATATTGTAGGTTCTTCAAAGTAGCCACCTTTTGCTTTGATTACTGCTTTGCACACTCTTGGCATTCTCTTGATGAGCTTCAAGAGGTAGTCACCTGAAATGGTCTTCCAACAGTCTTGAAGGAGTTCCCCAAGAGATGCTTAGCACTTGTTGGCCCTTTTGCCTTCTGTCTGCGGTCCAGCTCACCCCTAAACCATCTCGATTGGGTTCAGGTCCGGTGACTGTGGAGGCCAGGTCATCTGGCGCAGCACCCCATCACTCTCCTTCTTGCTCAAATAGCCCTTGATGCCTTCAGTATGACTCTACAATTTTCATAGTCATGAAAATAAAGAAAACTCTTTGAATGAGAAGATGTGTCCAAACTTTTGGTCTGTACTGTATATATATATATATATATATATATATATATATATATATATATATATATATATAGTTTTGAAGTGCTAAAAAGTTTGAACTGTTCTAAAAAACAAAAAACAGAATAAAATTGCTAAAACTACTCAAATTAAAATGAATACAAAAGAATATAAAAATCAAATCTAATTGAAAATATGAATCAAAACTCTAAGATGAGGTAATAATAAACTCCCACAGTAAGACTGTCTGTGCTGCGTTCCCCTGCAGGACTCCTCTCAGGTCATAGAGTCGTATAAGTCTGGGTTCGAGCCTCCTGGCGATGTGGAGTTTGAAGACTACGGTCAGGCGATGAAGAGGACGGTGTCTGAGACCAGCCTCACAAACTCACGCCCGGACAACAAAGCGGACCGTTCCAGCAAGAGCAAGAGCAAAACTCTCTGGCCTTTCATTAAGAAAAACAA
This sequence comes from Carassius carassius, assembly GCF_963082965.1. Classification (NCBI taxonomy): domain Eukaryota; kingdom Metazoa; phylum Chordata; class Actinopteri; order Cypriniformes; family Cyprinidae; genus Carassius; species Carassius carassius. Next base: position 3,365,829 of record NC_081801.1, read on the forward strand.
GGTAACACACACATACTGTACTACCATTCGACCCCAAACCAAAACTCAAGTAATGAACAGCACAGACTGATCTGGAAGCTCATGAGAGTGATTGTTAGTTTTGATTTAGTTTATGCTTGTCTAATTTCATTTGTAGGTTGTTTGTATTTGTGTCGTTTTTTTTGTAGTATTTGTATATGCTCCCACCAGCGTTCTCCTTTCTATTCTCTTTGTTCACCTGCACGAAAATACAAATGTTCCATGTTCATCCTGACGCTCCACCGATAACATACTAATGCACCGGCCCGAGATGCCTCACCTTTGACCTTTGACATTGCAGAGAAACGTAACCCTGAACCCTTTATTCCTGTGTTGTCCTTTCAAACCGAGAGTAACTTCCTTCTACAGCCTCTCATCGTTGCTTTTCCCATGGTAACCACGTTCTTATTCCTTTTCCTCGTCTTTCTTTGTCTTCTTGTGACCTTTGACATTTGTATCAAAGGCTTCGCTCTTACTGAGCATGCTCAGTCCAAACCTAACCTCGCAGGACCAGGATGTGAGCATTAACACTGTCATGCATATTTAATGAGGTGTGTCTGTGTGGCTATGGGTGGAATGGAAAACTAGTTGTCCATACTGTACAGAATATACTGTTTACAGTTATTTATTATATATATAGTTCAAAAGTTTTTTAAATTATTTTATTCAATAAGGATGCAATTGAAATGATGAAGTGACTATAAAGATATTTCTAATACAACATTTCACAAGTAATGTTATTTTGAACTTTCTATTTATTCAGATGAGACACTGTTTTCAACATTAATAATATTAAGAAATGTTTTGAGAAACAAATCAGCATATTAAAATGATTTCTGAAGGATCATGTGACCCTGAAGACTGTAGCAATGATGCTGAAAATTCAGCTTTGCTTCGCCGAAATAAATTACACTTTATAATATATCCAAATAGAAAACAATTATTTTAAATTGTAAGAATGTTTCACACTATTACTGATTTTACTATATTTTTGATCAGATAAATGAAGTCTTGGTGAGCAGAAATGACTTAAATATGTAATTAAATACAGCATATATTTATTTTAATTCATGCAAAACTTCATGATGTATACATTGTGGTCACATGATCACATCATATTTAATTTGACAAGTGGCATCCAGTAGTCATTTCAGAAATGAATATGGTTATTTTGCATTTGTAGTTCAGTTTTGTTTAAATATGTTGCAAAATTTGGCAGTCTGATATTCTTGAAATTAAATTTTTGTGGATTTCATTATGGAATATCATATTCCATGTGGTTTGCTTTGTTTTGTATAATACACATTTTGGCAAACGTACAGTAGTAGACCATTTGCATATTGGGCATAATATATGTATTGGTTAAAAAGTAATAGAAAGTATGCAGTACTCTTTTCCAATCATAGCCTGTGTTTGTCAGTTCACGTCTATCCCGTGTGTGTTTTGTGTGTGTTACGTGTCTGTTTGTGATCAGAAATAACATAAAACATTATCACAAGACTTTACTTAGAATCTCTATAGAATAATACCATCATCTAAACACTAAACGCTCACACGTCTCATGCACAGCTGTGTCTGATTAATGGTGTTTATGCCTGAGAATGTGCTACAGGGTTAGAAGTAGAAATCGCTCTTGTGTTTATGTGTGATGGTGAAGATTATAGGAATCCTCTGGGTTCAATATGAGTTAAGCTCAGTTGGCAGCATCTGTGACATGCTGTCGAGGACCACAGGACATCAGCTCAACTTTGTAAAAACAAGGAGAAATGCTGTTTACAGCAATGCACTTACATGGGAAATTACTAAAACTAAAACATAATAATAATAAATGTATGCATAAATAGCCATATGCAAAAAAGTCCCGAATTTATGCTTAATGAATCATTTTTTATAGACTTAGCTATTTGAATTACCAATTAAAATGACAATAGCACAAAAAAAAATTGTAAATTGAACAAAAAAATAAAAAAAATAAAAATCAAATTCAAAATATTCATAAATGCTGTACAAGTATATAAATAATACTAAAATAAGGCAAGACATTCTGGGAGGGTTAAAAGCAAAAATGTGCAGCTCATATTAATAATGCTAAAGGAATTATTTTTTTAATTGTTTTACAAAATATGTTATTTGAGCTGTAAAGTTGTATAAATCGTCCTTGTAGTGGAGGGACTACTTCTGGTTATGCAATTGTTCCATGGACTTCCATTGTAAGTGCATTATTGCACACATAATTTTGATTTCCTGTGGTGTTCGGCACACTTGTGTAGATTTCGACTTATCTCGGTTTTTCCGAATGCATGAAGAACAGATTTTGTCTGTTGATGTTTTAGCAGGTTGTCTAGTCTGTTGGGAACTTAACCGTTAATGTGAGCTCTCCCAGTTCATTAATTTCTCCATCACGCTTTTGGCAGCTCGCTAATAAGAAAGTGAAAAAGAGAGAGAACAAGAGCGAATGGTTGACCTGAAATCAGTTTTTGTGCATTAGAGGAGTGTGTGTGTGTGTGTGTGTATGTGTGCTGTGCATGCAACGTTTGTTAAAGGGACAGTTCAGCCAGAGATGAATCATTTACTCACCCTCACTGACTGACTTTCTTTCATGCAACACAAAAAAGAAAAAGGAATATTTATGCCGCTCTTTTGCCATGCAATGAAAGGGTCCCCATCCTCTTCAGTTACATTGAAAAAGCAGCATAAACATCCCTTTTTGAGTTCCACGGAAGAACCACAGTCATTGACGTGATGTTTATTTTTGGGTGATCTGTCACTTGAAATGGTTCTGCTGTGATTTGACCCCTGCATGTGACCCTGATGTACAGAACAGAGTTTAACGCACTAACTCTCTCACTCATAGGATTAATAACACCACAGCTGCAGCGTGTTTCTTTCAGTTGCCGTTTCTTTTACGTTCCGTTTTAGTTTGCGTTCTCCTTTGTTCTATTAATTGATTAATTGATTAATTGGTTTCATTTTTGGGTCCTTATTTCTCTTGTTTTGTGTTCCCCCTCCTTTTTTGTTTACCTCTTTCCGGATCTATTTGGTCCGCACCCCTCTCTCTCTCTCTCTCTCTGTAAACCTCTCTTACTCACTGGTCGCTGCTCTGTGGCTTGTGTCTTACCGGTAGCTTATGTCCCTGTTAACATCCCCCATACCTCGCCAGTCCCCCCCTGATCCTCCCTCACCTTCTGCTGTGACCCCTGACCCTTGCCCCACTCCCCAGACCCCCAAACAGTCCAAGGAGCCCTTGTCCTACCGATTCAACGACCTCATGACCTCCAAGCCCAAAATGCACTGCCTCAGGAGCCTCCGGCGAGGGGTAAGTATCCGTGCATGCTGTCATTCCACGTCTTCCACGTGCACGTGTAAAAGTAAGTGTGTGGGTGCACGTGTGCCGCTCTGTGCCTGTCATCGCCTGTCATCTCATGTCTGTGTATGCTTCCATTGAGAAAAAAGGAGTCGAATGATTAATAGGTGTTAAATAGGATTAAAGGTGTTTTTGCATCATAATCTAAATATAAAACAATTAATGTCATAATGTGACTAATCCTGCCTTTAAGTCATGACCAAATCATATCATATTTGGAATTTAGGAAGGAATGTTTCTGTACTTTAAAATGATAAAAAAAAAAAAAAATATATATATATATATATATATTATTTTATTTATTTATGTTATTTATTTAGCAATAATTATTGTTTTAATGGATAGTAAACAGTGGTGGTATTGTAAATGTTTATGTTTTATTTTACATTTATTTATTATAATTTGTATAATATTATAGATATTTGAGTAATATTTATTTATATGTATTGATTTTTTATGCTGTTGATATTTGTACATTTTCCAGAATTTAACTACATATTGTGCTCGTCTTCTACCTAGACTTTTTAGTGTCCCTCTATAATGAAATATTCTAATCAGGGAAATTCTTTTTTTTTTTTCTTCTTAAGAACCTTAAAAATAGATTTTGAATACAGTTGGTTTATACATTTTGGTTGTACACATATAAATTCGTTATGGTATGGTATTTTTTTTATTGCTAAGAATCTCTGCCACAACCAGTGTTATTTTAGTATTAGTAGTATTAATATTTTTAATTAGATTTTATATTTATATTTTTTATTTCAATTTGTACTTTTTTAGATTTAGATTTTTTTTTTATATATTTTAAGTCAGTAATTTTGTTATGTGCTTTTGTCATTTTTATTAGTTTTTCTATTTCTATTTAGCGTTAATTTACTTCAGTTTTAGGCTTTGTAATTTAATGTTTTGAATTAGATTTTATATTTACACTTTCTGTTTTTATTTTTAATTTTCATTTTTATAAAAAAAAATTAAGTTTTAGTAAATTTTGTTATATGCTTTTGTCATTTATATATATATATATTTTTAAAGATTTCAATTTAGCATGATATTTTTTTTTTCAGTTTTAGATTTATAAATTTTAGTGCTAATTATTTCAGTTATTTTCTAAGGCAATATTTTTGTTTACGGTTTTTACATTTATCTTTTCCATCTAATATTTATGTTATTTAATTTCAATTTAGTTTTAATAATAAAAAAAAATACATCAGCATTTTAGAAAACAATTGAGTTTTTACCAAAAAAACCCAAACAAACTTAAATATTGTATTATATTAAATTATGCTAAATTAAAACATTATTCCTTGCCCTTTATTTTGTTGCACTTGTGCTAAAAACTGTTCCTGTCTTTGTGGAAACGTGTGAATTAAATATGAAACTGAAATGTTTTTCATACCAAAATATGTATTACCACACATGTCTAAATATTGACTTTGAAGGACTTGAAGGCAGCATTAGCTTCTGAAGCGATGATGTCATAGTATGCCTCAGAATCCGCAGGCGATGATGTCATGATTCTGGAAGCAACACTGGAATTGTTTATATCTTTCAGCTCCTTTTTCCTTCACCTCACGCAGCTGATGAAATCCACTCTGTCTCTCTTTCTCGCTCTCTCTCTGTCAGTCTCTCTCTCTTTCTAATGTTTCGTTGTTTGCGTTTAAACATGATTTCACTGTCTCATGTTTTCAGATACGTGCAAACACAGTTATACACACGGGGCGCCAGTCGAAGGCACCCTGCGGTGACAGATAAAATAAAAAAGGGTGCTCAAACATAAAGGTTTATCCTGAGTAATGCGATTACACACACACAAACACGCAGAAACAATGTCTTCTATTTACACACACGCTGACATGTGACTTTCTGATAAAGTCAGCCCAGATTCACCTTCCCTTCAGGAAGGCCGTCCACATGTTTCCGCGTGTGTGTGGAGAGATTCAGACTTTTGAATGACTTTGTTAGATAAGAGACTCAAAACACAGCAGATAACGGAGCAGATCATGCTTTCCCATGTCCCTGTGCAAAGCTCCGATATTTTTATCTTTTCAAACTTGACTGATATTCCTCTCAGCTTCACAAGGATAGATGGCCAGTAAACAAAAAAACTGATTTATCATTTCCTGTTTTTGGCCGATCATCTGTCAGAGAGTGCTGAAGCGTATTGTCCACATCTTCAACAGTAATGCTAGCGGCATGAATCAGGTCACTGCTGAAGAAAGAAAGGATGTTATAGACACAAATGTTTAAAACTAGAGGAACAGAATTAAACACATGAAGGTCTTTGATAATTTCATTCTCTCCATTTTTGCTCCTGGCTTGTTTATGATATATGTGTTTATGGTTTACATGATTTGATCGACACTACTCTTCAAAAATTTGAGGTCGGCATAAAATTAAGGCTTATATTCAGCAAGGACGCATTCAATTGATTAAAAGTGATATCTTTATAATGTTACAAATGTTTTCTAATTTGGATAAATGCTGTTGTTTTGAACTTTGTATTCATCAGAAAATCCTAAGAAAATGACTTCCACAAAAATATGAAGCAGCACAACTTTTTCCAACATTGATAATGATCGGAAATGTTTCTTTAACATTAAATCAGCATATTAGAATGATTTCTGAAGGATCATGTGACACTGAAGACTGGAGGAATGATGCTGAAAATGCAGCTTTGATCACAGAAATAAATTATATTTTAAAATATATATATAATATATATTTAATATATATTAACGTAGAAAACACTTGTTTTAAAATGCAATAATATTTCATAATTTTGTAGTTTTTACTGTATTTTTAATCAAGCAAATGCAGCCTTGGTGAGAATTAGATACTTAGCTAGAGACTACTGACCCCAAACTTTTCAATGGTAGTGTGTTTTAGAGCATTTTTATTGAAGGAGTTGGATTTGTATTTAATTTGTAAGTTATTTTTGCTGGCTGCGCTACAAGAATGTAATTTATACACTATGACATGTCACTTATTTATTATGTAAGACTATAATAATCAGAGAACATCTTTAAGATTAATGTCAGTGTGTTTTGGTGTCAGTTAGGTGTGTGTGTGTGTGTGTGTGTGTGTGTGTGTCTGTGTGTTTGAATTGGATGTTTCCAGGTTTATTAATGCAGAAAGTGTGTATGTGTGTTTATCCCAGTGTAAAACTGATTTGAGTGTATATTTATGTATTGAAGTGTGCTTGTTGAGAGATGGGGTGTGCATGAGTGTGTGTTTGTATAGTTATGTGTGAGTGTGTGTTTAATTAGGGTTTATTTTTTGCTGCAGTCTGCCCATTCTCTCTATTATAATAAAGAAATCATGAAGAGGACTCTCGGTCGGCCTACGTATGCTTTCGAGGCCAGGCAATATGTCGTAAGTGTGTGTGAGGAGGCAAGAGTGTGTGTCGGTTGACTTAGGCATACTTAGATAATAAAAATTTTCCAAATATTTTGGGACATGTTCATTTTGGAAAAATAAGTAAATTTTGTATGGGTGTGTATATATATATATATATATATATATATATATATATAATTTTTAACTCAATATTTTCTATTAGGGTTTGGGTAAGTTTTTGATAATTAATATTAGAGATTATTATTATTATTATTAAAACAGAGTTGTGTGTGTGTGTGTGTGTGTGTGTGCTTGAATGATAGCTGAAATAAGAGTAAATACATTTAACAGACTTAACCTCATTTTTTTTTATTAATGTGATATTGTTCAAAAATTAGAATTTCTTCATTAATTTATATCACTTTGAATTCATCCCTTGAATGAGGTTAATGTCTGATATTCGGTATTAAAATCCATTTGTAATTGAGAAAAGTTACATCATCATTAATTGACTCCCTCATTGGCTCTTCTAGCTTTTGCCCCACCTCCCATGTGCAACCCCAGCAGCCTGGCTCCGCCCCTTGTGCTCTGGCAACAAATCAGCTTGTGTGGGAGGGGTTAATTCTCAAAGTGTCACGAGTGCGACTTCTGAATGTGAGGCTTGTGTATCATATTTGAGCCTTCCGCTGCTCGTAACACTTTATCAAACACAACGATACGTTCAGAATTCACCCCTTTTGGTGGCAATTTGCTGCTTTTGATATATTGGATGTTTATCTCTATGTACATCACGTTCACACAAACAATCCCGTCTGTGTATGCTATCTATATCCGTTGTAAATACATTGAATTCTACATCCTGCTGGCACATTCATGAGTTTGAGAACATTGAATTGTACGTCCTGTCAGTGTGTTTACGCATTTGTCAAAATATATGTAAAAACCATAAATACATACTTTGAGCACCCTAAAATATGAAGAAGTCCAGACAATAATGTATGTCTTCAAAGAAATAGAGAGGTTGTTGCTCTCACAGCTTTATTAAAATTAAAGTAATAAATATATATTTTTCATAATCTGCATGCCTTATTTCAAACTGCAGTCATTAAATAAAGTAAATAAATAAATGAACAAACGACCTAATTATATATTTTGTGTTTTTTATTTGAATAATTATTTATGTACATGTGTTTTTTATCTCAAGTTTTTTTTTATATGAAATTATATTTTTTGCATGATAATCATGCTTTATTCCAATTAAATTATTAATTATATAAATATTATTAATCTCTCATGATTAAAATAATAATTTAGCAATCTCAGGTGTTCTGTCAAAACTAGATGTTTACTTCACATTTCACCACACTTTACTACTTTTTCTCTATTAATTGCTTTGTTTTGAGATCCCCTCTCAGGTATGATTACCCAGAATCCTCTCTGGTGTGATGGCTGCCTCAAAAACAAGCCCATTTATTGAGAATATTCTTATTCTCATTTTTGTTTCTCTTTCTCTTCCCTCTGTCTTCTCTCTTGTACACCCATTCCTGACACAATCTGTTTATTGGCTGACTATTGCTTAGAACTGATGATGTCATCCTCATGTGACCCTGTAACATTGTGTGTAATTGGTTCATTGGTGCCGGCTGAAGTTCACTGCATCAAAAATAAATGCCAGTCAATTCCAGATGGATAAAATCAAATTGCATCCTATTTGATCTCCTTGAATGCAAATGCATCAAACTACGGCGGTAAAGCGGGTTTGTTCAACATTGTTGCATCATTAGGGTACAATATTAATAAAAATTACAATATTGAATTTATCAACTTAAGGCACAGTCCACCCAAAATGAACATTTTGTCATGTCATTCCAAACTATGCATTTTCCCAGTTCCAGTGCCAAAGTGAGGCTTTCCACTTAATTTCCCATGGCTCTGCCAGCAGAAATCCGTCTCATGATGGAGCACAAAATACTGACGGCCAGCCAAATGTGAACTATGATGTAGTGGGCTTCATCAATGACATCATAAGTCATGATCACACCTGCATGTGTGTGTATGACGTGTACAGCGGTCTGATGTTGCTCCCTCTGATGTTTTCTCTCTTCTCTCGGTTCATTCCCTCGATTGCTCTCTCTTTTCGTCTGTGAGAAGCTCACTTTAAAGCTGGTAAGCATGATCTCAGTAGCATGTCGTAGCAGCATGACCGTAGCATGTCCGTCGCTGTAGTAACACATGGTCCTTTAACATCGCTTTGTTCCTTTGTTTTCAACCCTTATGGATATTTTTTTTTCAGGGATAGTTCACCCAAAAATTACAATTTGCCAAGGTAATCCAAGATTTAAAGAAGTAAAGAAGAGCTCAAACCATGGTTGTTCCTCGGTGATTCATAAAGTGCAAGTCACCGGCTGCCCATTTTTGAGAATAAAAAATAAAAAAAACATACCTGTGGCTACAGACTTTATATTGAGGTCTTATGAAGTGAAACAATCGGTCTGTGCAATAAACTAAACATTATTACCTGTATTCTAGAGCCTCAGACAAACGGTCCAGAGTGATGTCCGGTTCATGAATGAATCGTTCTTTTGAACCGGCTCTTTTAGTAAACTGAATGAACCGGTTAACCAAATCAAACTTCAAAACTGAATGAACCGGTTCACCAAATCAAAAAAAACAAAGTTTCTCAATCAAAACTCCCTTTCAGACTTGTCTGGCAGTCACCCTGACTCAAAACGTGCCAAAGTATCAGCTTATATGATCCAATAACACTGGTTTTGCCAACTCTTTCAGTGCTCCAGTTTCTCCAGCAGTCACTGAATTGAGGAAACTAACCAAAGATCAGTGAGCCGGTGATATGCACATGAGTGAACCGAGCACATGAATGAAGGGGTGAAATGTTTATTCATTATTTATATAAAATATTTTTTATATAACAAGCTTATGCACTTGAGTTTCTGTAGTGTAGTGGTCATAATGTTCGCCTAACAAGGTCCTCAGTTCAAAACCGAGCAGAAACAGCTGATTCCTTTGGGGCAGCTGTGGCCTAATGGTTAGAGAGCCGGACTAGTTACCAGAAGGTTGCAGGTTCAAGTCTTGGTGCTGGCAGGAGTTGTAGGTGGGAGGGAGTGAATGAACAGTGCTCTCTTCCACTCTCAATACCCATGGGCAAGGCACTGAACCCCCATTGCTCCCCGGGCGCTGGATCTATAGCTGCCCGCTGCTCCGGATGTGTGTTCATGGTGTGTTCACTTCTCACTGCTGTGTGTGTGCACTTGGTTAAATGCAGAGCACCAATTCTGAGTATGGGCTACCATACTTGGCAAATGTCATGACTTTCACTTGGTGAATGTGTTTTTGAACCAGTTCATTGAAACAAAGAATTTTGAAACAAAGAAAATATATAATTTTCCCATTTGCCTGAGGCTCTGAGTAACAGGTAATAATGTTGTAAATAATGTTCAGCATCTTGCACAGACCGATCGTTTTGCTTCATAAGACCTCAGTATATCGACAGGAGTCACGGGACTTAACTTGGCATGTAAATGCATTTTTGTCTCTCAAAGTGCTGGTAGCTGCTGATTTGCATTTCATGAATCAACACGGACCACGGTTTCAGCTGAAAATCATTTTTATTGTTCTACACACCAAAAAAGTTGCCTTGCTCTTGGATGGCCTAAGGGAGAGTAAATTAACAGCACATTTAAATTTTTGGGTGAACTATCCCTTTACCAACACTTTTGGCATTGTTTTGTTATATAATTTGACCTTTGTGTCTTTTTAAGTTTAAAACCATGTTGTTGTCTGATTTATCCTTTTGTTGATGTGTTTTGTTTTGTCTTGTTGCTGTGGCGACTGTCCCTCTGTGTAGCTCTCACTCAATGCCCACGTGCGGAACCTTATTGAGGTGATCTGAAACCCGTTTATTTTGTCCCTGTGTTTGTTTATCTCTCCATGATTCAGTCTTTATGAATTTCAAACAATTTGATTAATTTGATCCCTAACCAGATGTGTGGCAAAATATGCTGAAATGGGATCATTTTGAATGAAGTTTACAGAATCTGTTGATGTAGTAGTGTAAATTAAAGGGATAGTTCACGTGCAGAATTTATATACAGTCGTGGCCAAAAGTTTTGAGAATTACATAAATATTAGTTTTCAAAAAGTTTGCTGCTAAACTGCTTTTAGATCTTTGTTTCAGTTGTTTCTGTGATGTACTGAAATATAATTACAAGCACTTAATACGTTTCAAAGGCTTTTATCGACAATTACATGACATTTATGCAAAGAGTCAGTATTTGCAGTGTTGGCCCTTCTTTTTCAGGACCTCTGCAATTCGACTGGGCATGCTCTCAATCAACTTCTGGGCCAAATCCTGACTGATAGCAACCCATTCTTTCATAATCACTTCTTGGAGTTTGTCAGAATTAGTGGGTTTTTGTTTGTCCACCCGCCTCTCAATATGACTTTGCCCCAGTCCTCAGCAGTCCATTCACTATACTTTCTGCAGAAGATCAATCTGTCCCTGATGTTTTTTTTTGGAGAGAAGTGGCTTCTTTGCTGCCCTTCTTGACACCAGGCCATCTTCCAGAAGTCTTGGCCTCACTGTGCGTGCAGATGCGCTCACACCTGCCTGCTGCCATTCCTGAGCAAGCTCTGCACTGGTGGCACTCCGATCCCGCAGCTGAATCCTCTTTAGGAGACCATCCTGGCGCTTGCTGGACTTTCTTGGACGCCCTGAAGCCTTCTTTACAAGAATTGATCCTTTTTCCTTGAAGTTCTTGATGATCCTATAAATTAATAAATCCTATAAATCTTAGTAGCCACAATATCCTTGCCTGTGAAGCCATTTTTATCCAACGCAATGATGGCTGCATGCGTTTCTTTGCAGGTCACCATGGTTAACAATGGAATAACAATGATTTCAAGCATCACCCTCCTTTTAACATGTCAAGTCTGCCATTCTAACCCAATCAGCCTGACATAATGATCTCCAGCCTTGTGCTCGTCAACATTCTCACCTGAGTTAACAAGACGATTACTGAAATGATCTCAGCAGGTCCTTTAATGACAGCTATGAAATGCAGTGGAAAGGTTTTTTTGGGATTAAGTTAATTTTCATGGCAAAGAAGGACTATGCAATTCATCTGATCACTCTTCATAACATTCTGGAGTATATGCAAATTGCTATTATAAAAACTTAAGCAGCAACTTTTCCAATTTCCAATATTTATGTAATTCTCAAAACTTTTGGCCACGACTGTACATGTCATTCTAAACCTCTGGCTTGATTTTTTCCCCCTGTGGTACACAAAAGGAGATGCTTAGATTTACTTTTCACTTTTTTTATTATGGAAAAGAGCAGCATGCACATTTCGCTAAATATCTTTTTTCATGTTTCACTGTAGAAGTTAAGACAGATTGGTTTTGAATGACATGAGGGTGGAATATATCAATTGTTATTTATAATAATCAGTGATTAGAATAGATCAGATATCTTAACCAATCACAGAGTGTCTTGCTATTTTAGCCCCGCCCAAAACTTTTTACATGGATTATTGAAAACACTGATGGTGTAGTGTGATTTATAGTTGACTATTATACTGTAGGTAATGTTTGGTTAAATTTAAACATAAATCTGTTTATAGATATTCGTATTTGATCCATATAATTTCTTTTTAGATCTATATTTATTTGTTAATTATCAATTATCAAAATGTTACATAATTAACGATTTATTTTAACAATTTGTCTTTGTTTTGAAGAGGGTGAGTACAACAAGTTTAGCATGGATTTTGTGCTTGTGTAGATCTTGATTATTAATTTTCAATATTTGCCTGGAATGATTTTGTGGTTTTATTTAACTGTATTTTGAGTGACAGAGCGATGCATGCTCAGAGAAATCTGGTTGTTTATTGTTGCATGACAGTATGGAGATGTGGAAGAAGGGGTAAGGTCGCTGTGCCTGCTTTGTGACCTTTGACCTTTTAGTGAGACTTTGCATTGCATTGTAGAAAGAAACATCCGTCCACCTACTCAGTCCAAACTCAAATTATAGAAATGCTGTGAAAGAATAAGATTAAAAAATGATGATTGAGATATGAACAAATAAACTTTACTCAAAAGCCTGATGAATCATATTTGATACATTTGAACATGATTTTTCTAAAAAATAATATATATCGATAATCAAGTGAAAAGTTGCTTCAGTCCAGTAAGTGTTCGTCTTGAAATATTACTAACAATATAAAAGCTATTCACACGTTTACTAAGATTTCACAGAAAAAAGACATGTACCATGACCTAATTTATACTAATATGCCTTTTACTTGCTAAAAAAGTATTGATAATACAACAGAAAGCATGTGTTTTAATCATGTTGATTATTTGGAGGCCTTAAATGTGGTTATCAAAATGATACAGTAGGCTTCATAGGGTTAAAAATCATTGCAGCAGGTTTAACCTCCCCAAATTCATAGCTCTTTAGCGCCACCATGTGGTTGAAATCATTGTGGCAAAAACTGCATGCCAGAGAGAACTAATGTGGAAAAGTGTTCAGAGGATCAATACATTAATGTAGACTGGAACAGGATATTAGAGCGAGAAAGAAAGAGGGCACATAAGGACAGATGCAAACCAAATCTCTCAGCTCAACCAGAATCCGATTTCAAAGATGAGCCAGCAAGATTAGAGTTTATTTTATGAATATGTTATGTTTAATCAGTATTGTTGTTGGCATTGGACTGAATAGGTTAATTAGCTCATCTGGTTTGCCTTTGATAAACACTTGATTTGAAAGCTGATTGGCTCCTTGCCAAAGGCAGCTAGCCAACCAGATAACAGGAACAGAAGATTCTTTAATAGTTCATTGATGTGATTGGATGTGTCCTGGTTTGGCCCTCCCCCTTTATACATATGCATATTTGTTTATATATTTGCAGATTCTAACAGGACAGTGTTAGTATTTAAGGTGCAGATATTCACTTGTCTGTCCTCCTCTCAGGGTGCGAATCCTGAGGACTTCAGTCATCTTCCTCCAGAGCAGAGAAGGAAGAAGCTTCAGGCGAAGATCGACGACATCAATAAAGACATACAGAAAGAGATGGACCAGAGGTACACCAAGATACACAAACTCATATATCCTGCCATACACTAGTCAAACATCCCAGTGGATACATAGACAGTAATAAAGACTCTTTGAAAAATGAATATATAAGACTTTAATAATTTGCCAACTTATTTGAAGTATTATTTGAGATTTTTATTCCAGATTGTAAACTTTTTCAGATTTTTACATTACTCCTACCCACCAATTACTTTCTTACTTGTTGTTTTATTTGACTTTTTAATATTATTGTATTTATTTACATGTTTATTTGCTTATTTTATTCATTTTCATACATTTGCAACATTTATTAGTTACATAATTTATTAACACATTTATTTATTCTATTATTTATTTACATACATATTTATTTAGTTACATAATTACTAAATTTATTAATTTATATAGTTATTTTTCACTTTTTTTTTTTTATTTTTATTTTTTTTTACCCTCTTAATTGTTTAAATGTTTAATATTCATTTGAAAAAAAAATGCATGTATAATTAATGTTTATATAAAAAAAACCTTAAGGAATCTGATTGGAATTTCTGTCCTAATTTGTAAAGAAATCCAAAGATATACCTTGGGTTTTTCTTACAGGATTCCAACATTTTTTTGAGAACATATGGTTCCCAACATGTTTATTGGAAAAAGAAATCAAATTTAAATAAAATGGTTTAGTATTTTAAAAACCCTTAGTATCTTTAGCCATTTTTAACTTTCCAGCAGCACAATATTATTCAATACAGTTTGAAATGAGTTTTGAAAAAGATATACAATATTCAGTAGGACTCAAGAATGTAATGTAAAAAAAATAAAAAGATTTTATTTGATTCTGATTTTCTGAGTCCGATTTATGACATTTCTGTAAAAATGCTCTACATAATCCTTTTGGAAAATGTTGACTAGGTCGGGTTTTTCTTGTATTTATTCAGCATATATATGTATGTGTACTTTTTCTCTGTAGAGATGCTTTGACTAAAATGAAGGAAGTGTACATAAAGAACCCACAGATGGGGGATCCCAACAGCGTGGACCCTCGGTTAGCAGAGATCGCCCAAAACATTGAGAAACTGCAGGCGGAGGCACAGAAATTTGAGGTGCGTGTTGTTTAGCATCTCCAAATACAGCACAGGCCTGGATGAATTGTTCAGTTCAGTGGAAATGAGTGTGTGTGTGTGTGTGTGTGTGTGTGCTTTAGGGCTGGTTAGCGGAGGTCGAAGGAAGAATGCCAGTAAAGAGTGACCCTCCGAAGAGAATGAGTGTTCTATACGAGACCCAAAACAGCATGCCACCCACCAACAACAACTGTGCACAGGATAGAGAGAGGTACACACTCACACACACACACACACACACACACACACACACACACACACACAAATCTATCAAATAAGAATATTATATTTTTTTTATTTACATATACATACACACTGAATTTACAGTCACTTTATAATCACAGTACTTTGCAGACAGGTGCTATAGTTATTGTATGTGTGTGTGTGTGTGTGTGTGTGTGTGTGATGGAGCAGTCCGGATGGCAGTTATACAGAGGAACCGAGTTCTGAGGTCCAGAGTAAAGTCCAACCCGAAACAGCGGAGTCTGGAGATGAATTTGATGACGCGGACGAAGAAATTCAACCGACCATCGGCACCTGCAAAGCCCTCTACCCATTTGATGGTATTTAATTTGTAAATGCATTATAAACAGTATAAATACATAATTAAACAAACATTTACAGCAATAATATGGGCTCCGTTTCAAACCCTAGTGAGCTGCCTCACTGTCTGCTGTCAAGTACCTGCTAAGACAGCATCCTAAGAAATAAAACCTCCAAAAAGTGGTTTCTTCGTATATGTATATGTATATATGGTAACAATTTACAGTAAGGTTCAGTTTGTTAACATCAGTTAAAGGTGCTGTATGTAGGATTGACACCGAGCGGTTGAACTAGGTATTGCAGTCCAAATTCAAATTATTGGAGTATAAATACTGAAATGTTCATTATTAGTAAAGGTTAGTTAATTAATTAACTCAAGCTAACTAATGGAACCTTATTGTAAGTGTTACCTTACTGAGGCCAGTAAAAAAGGTTTTACTTTTATTCATCAAGGACACATTAAATTGTTCAGTAAGGACATTTATAATATTAATAAAGATTTCCGCTTCAAGTAAATGCTAAATCATCAAATTATTCTGAAAAAAGAAAGTACAACCGTTTTCAACATTAATAATAATAATATGTTTCTTGAGCAGGATATAATAATGATTTCTGAAGGATCATGCGACACTGAAGACTGGTGTAATGTTGCGGAAATTTCAGCTTTGCATCACAGGATTAAATTGCATTTTTAGATATATTAGAATAGAAAATGCTTATTTTTAATTGTAATAATATTTCACAATATTACTGTTTTTACTGTATTCTTGATCAAGTAAATGCAGGCTTGCTCAGCAGAAGATACTTCTTTAAAAATTATGAAATAATCTTACTGACCCCAAACTTTTAAATGGTGGTGTATACACATATTTTATTTATTTATTTATGGATTGATTCTGATTTTCTCTGTAGGTGTTAATGAAGGCACCATCTCAGTAACGGAGGGTGAGCTCTTGTATGTAATAGAGGAAGACAAAGGTGACGGATGGACGCGTGTTAGAAGAAACGAGGAAGAGGAGGGTTACGTCCCCACATCCTACGTCGAGGTCTTTCTGGACTCAAATGCCAAAGGTGCTATAACCTACATATGACCCAAAGCTTTAGGTCCTGTGATCGCGTATGAACACTAAAGGAGACGTCTAGGGGGTGTGTGTGTGACTCTCTCCAAGCCAACACTGAGACTTTTTAGACTGATTTTGGTAAAGCGGACAGACTAAATGATTGTATATGTCTTAGCACATGATAGTTTTAGATATCAGCCCACCATAGTTTAATATGGTCGGTGGTATCTTGTCATATTGAGTAGCAGTGCATGTTAGCTCACTCTGAATAAATATACAGGAAAATGCAACACACAAATATATAAAGAGTTTCAGTACTGTTTTCGTATGTAAATGAACTGAAGGTCAAATTAGGCTAGTGGTTTTCTCCTGAAAAACTATTTTCATAACCACTAGTCAAGCCCTAGTAATAAAAAACAGTTTACAAGCCGCCAAAACATTTATAGTTTCCTTTTCACTAAATATATTTGTGAAAAACAAATCACTTGCAAATACGTGTTAGGCAGAGACTGCCTTTTTGGATCTTTAGCTGTATTCTTTCTTCAAGTTGTGTTCAATCTCAACACTTGTAGTTGATATTAATAGTCTTAAAAAGAAGAAATAACGCTGGAAAACACATATGATACATTGACGTTTACAAAAACAACATAAATGATTAAAAGCACATGAGTGCATAGTATGCATCACATCCACACCATCATGTTTGGTGCTCCTGATATTTATTCCTCAGAGCTGAGATGGCGTTAAATGTGACATGAATATGAATCTTTTCTGAATGTTTCCGTCCTCACAGATGTGTTTTCCTGGAGAAGGGTTTTTCTTTCTGAGGGTGAGACGGAGTACTAGTTTGAGTGCATTAACCGTGTGTTGGAAGAGATCTGGAATGAATCGGGTTTGACATTTAAAACAGTTTAATACTGCACAAGTGTGATTTCATCTGAATGAAGTGTTTAGTTCAGTTTAGATATGCATTAACCTACTTACGCCGCCTTTAAGTTAGAATTGTCTGCAAAGTGACATGCACACACACACAAACCCCAATCCGCTTACAGAGATAACCTACACACAGATCTGGATTGCTGAAAACACTAAACTTAGTCTGAGTATGTTTCTGCGAACCTGACAGTTGGAGTGAGTTTTTGGCAGTTTTTGGCTGCATAAATGCATGTTTGAGTGCGTTTCTGGTCACATTTGTTCTTGAATTCACCCAAGAACACTGAATTACTCTTGCCAACAAATCATGCATATTATAAATCATCCTAAAAACAATCCTATGTGTTTACATTGTCATTTTCCAGTTCATTTTGTAAGTGTACATCTCATATTAGCATATATGTCCTACAGTATGTATGTGTTTAGGGATTAATTCAAACTGGCTTTTTCACACTTGTTATTGTAGTTGGTTTTAACACTGGATTACCTTACCTTCGTTTATCATGGGTTAATTGCTCTGTACATTTGGCACTGTAGTTTTAAAATTGCAAGCACGATTGAAACAATTGTTTGCAGGGCTTATTAATTTGTTCCCTCGTTTTAATTAAATTTGGTCATGTTGTAAATTGTTTCAATTTATGTAAACTGCGGCCATGATTTACGTAAATCAAGAGAACTAATTAATATATCATGGGAAAAAATTAATAAATTATAGGAACTATTTCTTATTTTTCTCATGCATGTTATGTGTGGAGCTTTGTAGTTCTTAAAAATTTTTATGAATTGGAATGAAGCTGAAATAAAATAAAATATGTATTAGATGAAAAACCTAAAAAAAAAATAAATAAAAAAAATAAACGTTGCCTTGAAAGCTAACTGAAATAAAATGAGTGACAAAAAAACACACACAAAAAATCTAAAACTAATATCTGAAATAAAAATTAATATTTAAAGAAAACAAAAGCTAATAAAAATTACAAAAGCACAAAACAAAATGACTAAAACATTAAAATTTATAAATAAATATAAATAAATACCTTATTAGTATATAAATAATACTGAAACAACACTGATGTGATAACCCAGGGTTAAGTATAGTGTGAAAAGCCTTTTAATAGTGGGCATGAATCCATCACTTCTCCAAGTCTAACATGTTTTTCTTTTGTTTTCCATATGTTTGTTTGTATGACTGCAGATTCGTAAAGTAAGGAAGGAGGACTCAGTGTTGCAGGGCAAACAGCAGCCACATGTGAGGAAACTACAGCCTTCCCTCCATGAACCACCCTAGAGACAGATGAGAGACAGACACAAAATACAGAGAGGACGAGGCTATAGAGACATCTCGGCCTAAATTCTCCTACTGTAGAGAGGAACTTTAACAGCGAATCAGAGAAATATTATGGCATTTAGATTTATTACCTGTTTGTTATTTTATAATAAGGTGAATATGATCTGCATATATCATTTTGCTTTACGGCTCTTCATCGCTGCTGAATGGCGCTAAACTTTCTTTCAGCCTGTGCGAGTGAGTGAGTGAGTGTACGTATGTGTGTTTGTCTTTAAAGGTCTTAAATTTCCTCGAAATAAAACCCTGGGAATGTGGTCTGGAAAAGGAGCTGAAATTTTGGTACCACAACAGTGCTGCGTTCCATCCATATTCCTACAATATATAGCTTGATGCTCGAAAGATAATGTACACTACTGGACAAAAGTTGGAACAATTAAGATTTTGTAGTGTTTTAAAAGAAGTCTGCATTTATTTGTTTAAAATACAGAAAAAACAGTAACAAGTTGTTTTTTACAATTTAAAATAGCTGATTTTGATTTGAATATAATTTAAATTTTAATTTATTCTTGTGATGCCATGCTGACTTTTCAGCATCATTACTCCCGGCTTCAGTGTCACATGATCCTTCAAAAAACATGGTAATATTTGGATTTACTTCTCAATTATGATGTTGAATTATGGTGCTCGGTTATTAATAATGGTTCTTATCATCTTCAGTGCAGAAAACAGTTTTTGCTGCTGAAACCCTGATGAATAGATAGTACAAAAGAGAAATTCATTTAAATAAAACTTTTTTGTAACATTATTAATGTCTTCACTGTCACTGTCGATCAATTACCTGCATCCCTTCTGAATAAAAATGTTAAATATTCTTTTCTTTTTTTTTTACTTTTGAATGGAAGTGTATCACGGTTTCCACAAAAATACAAATATAAATTACATTTTAAAATATATTAAAATAGACAAAAGATTTTTAAATTGTAATTATATTTCACGGTATTACTGTTTTTGCTGTATTTATGATCAAATAAATCCAGCCTCGGTGAGCAGAAGAGACTTCTTTTCAAAACATTAATAAACTGTAATTGTTCTAAACTTTTAGTGTATAAAGAAACATTTTAGTGTATAAGTTTTACAGGTGTATGAATATCAACAAATCATGTATATAAACTTACGATGTAGGAACTTTGACTCATTCATACATTTGATTTGCTTGAAAGCATTTGTGTACCATTAACCACATGTTCTGCCGTATGATGTGAAATGTCTTTAAGTGTCGTTCTGTTGCACTTTTCCAAGTTGCAAGCTGGAATCTTTCTTGAGTTGGAAAGCAGCATTAAAATTCTTTATGATGTCACTCATTCCAGCTCCTTTATCAGGCCACACCCCTTTAGACCGTTTGACTCCACCTCCCAAAAATAAAAGCTGCTGGCCATTGGTTGCTCATATGGCTGTTGCACATGTCAGGGGCGGGGCTTCACTGGCCAATAGCATGTCTGCTTGCCCTGGCACCTCCTCTGTCTCCGCCCTTCCAGTGCAATTACTAATACTGTCTGTCTGTTTGCCATCTTATCCAACTCATTTTTATCTAACGTCCCTTCAGTGATTCACATGTTCATTCATTTCATCTATTAGACTTCCTGCTTTACCTTAACCGTCCAATCATCATGCTCAAATGCTGTATTTGTTTGTCAGGCCAGGGAGGGATTATATTTACACTCATGAATATGCTAATGTCCTGTTGATATGGATATGTATTTATTGTGACAGCTATTTGTTCATGTCTTCATGGTTTTACCCTGTGGAGCACCCAGCCGAGAACCTCGCAACCTCATTGGTTTCTCTGGTTTTATATATATATATATATATATATATATATATATATATATATATAGTATGTAATGGTTTAATTGTACTCTGAGCCAAATGTACAGGTTAACCAGATATTATGACATGCATCATGTGAGCTGTGAGAGTTTGTATGGCTCTCTTAACCTGAGGAATAGACTTGGAGGTTTTTAATTCAACTGATTGTTTCCCCCCTTTTTAACGTAATCACTGAGGTTTGACAAAGGGGAGTTTGATTTTGCAGGGGGTTTTTTTTGTGTGAAGACAATTTTTTTTTCATCATCTTCCAATCTTTACTCGCCATCCCTGAGGCACATAACAATTTCAACTTGTTTTTTTTAGATTTTTAAATTCTCTCTCACAGTCATTTTGAGTCCATGAGAGGTTTTACTTATTTAATTTTAATTATTATTTTTTCTTGATTAAGTAGGTTTGAACTCCAAAACATCTACGTCGCTACAGGCATCATTATGGAAATAAAAATTCGCACATGCCACAGATCTGCTATTTAATGAAGAATGCTTTTCTTATTTTTAACAAAGCGCTTATTGATGAATTATTATGTTTTATGTTGAATGCATTGAGCAGCCTCTCAGAATAACTGACTCACTCGCTATTGATGAACCTGTAAATATAAACACATGTACTAAATGAGAAATTGTTTTGAAAGGTTTTTGAAACATCTCACCATCTTGAAGAGGAAAACGTCATTTTGTGTGTCTTCCGAACATATTTTCTCAAGTGCTCTGTCTCTCTTTGAGAACAAAACAATTGCAAAACAACTTTATTTAATCTTTTTTAGCATTGTTTTACTCTGCCGGCTATCGCTGTATGACATATACATACACACAGCTGACTTATTTGGCTTGTCAGTGACAAGAGTTATTAGCCCTCTGCCCCTACCTGCTCTTTTTGGGGCTTCAAAACACCATTCCCAAATCAGAGAAATATAAATATATATATGTATATCTATAAGTACAAGTCTATAAATAAGAGTGAACTACCAATCCATGGTAAGAGTCTATTTTTAAATTTTGATTAATAAAAATGTCCCAGTTTCTTTTCTCTGCTTTGCTAAATGAATTTTTTTGGGGGGTCTCGTTTGGTGGGGTCTGCCAAATGTTTGTTTTGCACTTTTTTGTTTGTGTTCAATTTGTTATGCTTGTGTTTTGGAGCACTGAAGACTTTGTATGTGTTAACTGTGCCAATTAAAGATAGAGGGAAAAAATCAATGAATTATTGTCTCAGTGTATCACTTTGTGTGTGTGTGTGTGTGTGTGTTTGTGTGTGTGTGTGTGTCTAAAGTTACCGGCATGACATAACACATATTTGTATATTAAAATTGTATCCTAGACTTTACACAAATTTTGTGTTAAATTTTACACAAAAATAATTAACACACTGGCAGAGTCAGGGCTGAAAATAAGTAAAATATGTACACATTTACACTCATATTAACTTTACTAACAGGTATTATTAATACCATACATAAGAATTCAGAACAAAATATGTAATTATTCATTGGTTCATTTGAAATGTACTAATATTAATCGCCAAACGAACATTGCAAACCATTAGCTCTTAACTTCCATGTTCCACATATGAATATTTAAAGTTAAAAAAAATTAATATTTATAATTGCGTATTAAAACACATAACATACATTATATCAGTCGTGTTGCAACAATGGGTTTTACACTGCATAGGCTTGTGTTTACTTCCTGGGCAAGAGTCTGTTACGTATGTTTTTGCGGCGTTATGATTGGTCGAGATGTCGGCAAAAGTCTGTGACGTTTGTTGTATCGTCTTGTGATTGGTCCGACATGTCGGGGATGCAAATGAGAAAGCAATGCGCTGGTCCAAGGGATGGCAAAAAAGCTTTTTAAAACAATAAATCCAAATAATAACGCTTATAACGTGTAAACCAATATGTCTAAACTCCAATATGTAATACACACCATAAAAACGAAGTATGTTTTTACAGTTTTAAATTAGTCACCGTCGATGAGCATAATGGCCAGCTACCGCCCGTTATATTATCTGCAAACAACCGCCTTTTATTGTGTTGTATGAAAGGAGAGAAGGTTAGCACTCCCCTTGACAAGGATGGAAGAGGTCCTAGTGACCTTCAACACACATATGGTTAAGGCATTGCCACCTACTTCGTGGCATCTCTAACCAAGTTTTTTTTTAAATGTTGTTGGTTTTTGTCTCAATATTACAAATAGTGCTGGATTCATGTCACAGCTCTAGAAGCACACAGCATTCCTATGAGTGTTTAAACAATTCTTTACATAAGACGAAATAAACAACTGTAACATTCCATAAGATTTCATTGTGAAGAGTCTATGATTTAATATATTCGTGAGGCTACATCCTCCAGGGACCCAGGCGTATATACTTTTGTCCTCTGATGACATTATATTTTAGTAAATTTCTCAGATCATAACAACATGCTACGTCTGATCAGAGATATCAAATGTTTGGAGGTTTGATCATAAACACTCCCCTTGCTTGGTCTTTAAATGTGATCTGGCTAATTTTCAAATTGTTTGTCGTAAATAAACATCTCAGAAAAATGTTATGGGGTTTCAAATCCGAATATGATTTTTTTTGTGTAACGAATCGGGGCATAATTTTCTGTAAATGGTATTTATATTTTTATACAGTCTATGCCAGAGAATGTCTAATATGGCCGTAGACAGCATAGACATAATATACGTATATTATGTCTAAGCGATTGACAAAATCTCGCGAGATTCACTTGAACGAACGAGCGCGGGAGTTGTGTCAAACTTTCATTTCATTTTCAAACCTGAGACGTATGAGGAGGCGATGTTTTCCTTTGTTTACTTTAATTTTGATGTTTTTAAAGTTCTGTAGCTTTCGAGAATATTTCATTTTGTGAAAGACTACGACAAGAAACGATGGATTCAACAGAAGACATATCTGCTCGGGTTTTGTTGAGGAGAATTCTGCACACAGTTATGAAGATCTCCTGTAACCAGATGGTGAATTTATTTCAGTTGTCACTTAAACTTTGTATAACATACAGATAAAAATTGCCTTATTGACTTAGTGTTAGATTCATGGCTTGCTTTTAAGCGAATGGTTTATGCAAACGCAGATAATTTATATAACGTAGACCAACAGTTACGTGAGTTACATTTATAAGTAACGTTAACGGATTAATACAACAGTGGTATAAAGGGAAAGTTATATTACCAGTATTGTAAACAGAAAGTGCTCAAGTCTGTATTTTTCTTCATTGTTACATTTTAAAATTATTAATTAAAACACAACAATACAAAACATCCATAGAAAGAGAGAGAGAATTGTATCATTTCATTATTTTTTCCCCTGAAAACTTTGTATTGCTTTTATTTGTGTGTATAATATGTATTTAATGTATATTTAAAGTGTGTTCCAGTTCAACAAATATACGGCAGAGCATGGAGAGTCCTGGATCTGCCTTACGACACAAACTCAAGAAGAAGCTCCATGAGGCATGTGTGGTGTTTAAATAAACTACATAATATGTTGCAAATGCATATTCTTTATGATTACATCCCTAAAACATTTTTCTTTTGTTCAGAGTGCCTCCCTGTCACCCCTCCCTTCACCCAAACGGCCAAGGTCAACCGTGCCAAAGACAAACCCCACTGGTACGGTCCCGTCCCCAGTGTATGATGATGAGGACATGACCCCTCGTGGTCTGCTCAGGGGGATCATTCAGATGGGTGAGTAAGAACTTACTGCCAAGGTTTTAGGAACTAATACATTTCAAGAAACACATAGTTGGTTCGATTTTCGCTCTTGGAAACGTTTATAGTTTGATAGATGTTTCTAGGCATGATCAGCTTTAAAAAAAATATATAATTATGTTTGTACCAGGGTTATATTAGTTTTATTTAAAGTATTTTTTATTATTATTATTATCTTATTTTGTATTTTCAATTTAGGTTTTAATTTTAGTTTACATTTTAGTAATTTGTTATGTGCTTTTAAATATTTATTTTAAAGTTTTAGTATTTTTAAGATTTATTTTATGTCAGTGACTTGCCAAGGCAAGATTTCCAAATTTCTAGTGGTTTTGTTTTAACTCTAATAATTATAGCTTATTTTATTTCAGTCTTATTTCAATTAAAGAAAACAATTTTCTGTTTGTTTTAATTTTAGTTGTATTTAGTGTACTTGATCTGTCTTAGTAAATTCAAACATTATTTCAAAACTTGTTGTTTTTTAAAGTATTAATGACTAACATAATTATTGACAATTATCTGTACTGATGAGATATTTTGATAGTTTTTTCACCCTAAGTAATTGACAGTCTTTGATAGACTCTGAAAGATAGATAGCTGATAGACTCTGGGTCAGCCTGTCGGAGGAAGAGGACGATGATGACGACGCTCTTAGTGCAGGTGACTCCCACTTTCACATCAAGTTCATCTCAGTGAATCGGTGCATTTGAATGAATCATTTCAATAAATTGTTTAAATGGGTCATATGATTTGATTTCAATTTTTTCTTTCTCTTTGGAGTGTTACAAGCTCTTGGTGCATACAGAAGATCTGTAACTTTTATTCTCGCTGTAGTATTGATGTTATCGCGAAAGTATTTTGTTTGGTCTTCCTGAAGAGGACACAACTAGAAATCAGTAGTTAAGTTGTATTTACAACACTGTTCCAGAACAGTTCAACCCAAATATTCAGATGTGTGCAGTGCATTTTACGGAGGATGAGGACAGTTTCCTGTGAGAGTAGCCTACAATGCCGGTGTCTGTTTCTATAAAGTGGGGGAATAAGAACTTTGCAAGGACAGTCTGGCACTTCTGACTCACAGTCTGTAAATATGTTTTCATATGTAAGGGATTTGTCACTGATGATCCAACATGAATTTTGAGCAGTGTATAGTAGTGCTTGTTGTTTGCCGTTTCTTGATTACAAATGCAGACATGGTTTTATGTTTATGCGGTGTGATACGCAACACGTAAAAAGACAGTATAAGTCAATATAATCAGTAATTATGTCCCCACTGGATGAAACAAATGCCTCGTTTGTAATGGGTTTTATTGGTTTTGTCTCGTCGAGCCGGGAGATGGCATCACAGTATGTTAAGTGGAGTAACGTTTCCGTCACACGCTTGAGGAGTCTAGCCAATCACAACGCATGGGATAGCTGGCCAATCAGAGCACACCTCGCTTTTCAGAATGATGAACTTGGTAAACTTTCATTTCAGAAGGCGGGGCATAGAGGAGAAAAATAATGTACAGTATGTGGAAAATAATGTTTTTTTTTTTTACCTTAAACCACATAAACACATTTCATTACACCAAATAATGTTAATAATGCTCAATATCCGATTCATTTTAACAAATCAATCCATTTGAATTGTTAATTTCAATGAACTTATTTCAATAACCAATAGATTAAAAATGTGCACAAATTTATGTCTCTTTGTACTAAAATAATTTAATTCTTCATTATCATTACTTATGATAAGTATTTATTTATTGTTAAATGTATTACAATCTGAGTGAATCAATCACAACTAGGATAACTTGCATTTACTTTAGCGTCAAGTGTTTTTTCGTCTATTTCAGAACTGTCCATGAAAACTTCTGTGTTTGTAAGACAGAAAAAAGTTTTCAGAAGTTCTATTGCTGAGGCTATGCCAACAATCCTTAATAAAGTGAATGCGGGGTAATTTACCATTAACATTCCTTTTCTAGATGTCCATGTTACAATGTCTTTTAATGCAAATCTAAAACCCATTTATCTCAGTCCTGCCCCTCAGGTTGCCAAACGAGCCCAAGACAGAAGCATCAGACAGGGGTTGATGTTCTTCCCAAGAGTAACGTCATGAAAATGTTCAAGCATTTCGCCAAAACCAGGGTGGCCAGTGACATCTACTCTGTCATTAATGAAATGTAAGTGTTTAGAAAATGTTTGTGTGTGTGTAAAAAATTTTTTGTATTCCTCTTAGTCTTAAGAAGTACTTTGAACAGCTTGCAGACGATCTGGAAGCGTACGCTACTTCAAGATATAGATGAGTTTGTTTGTTCATCAGAACAGATTTGGGGAAATGTAGCATCACATCTTCACCAATGGATCCTCTGCAGTGAATGGGTGCCGTCAGAATGAGAGTCCAAACACCTGATTAAAAACGTCACAGTAATACACTAGTAAATCCACACCACCCCAATCCATCAGTTAATGTCTTGTGAATTGAAAAGCTGTGTTTTAAGAAACAAATCCATCATTAGAACATTTTTAAGGTTAAACTGTCACTTCTAGCCAAAATATGAGTTCATAATCCATAATAAAAAAGTCCATCAAAATTCTCATACATACTTGTTTATAAATATTAATTTTTGCACATTTCTCTTCTGATTCAGACTAATTAAATTTTTGCTAGAGAAAGTAATATTATGGATTGACTCATATTTTAGCCTTGAGCAATGGTTTGAAGTTAAAAATGTCTTGATGTCTTGAATGCTTTACGCTTCACAAGATATTAACTGATGGACTGGAGTGGTGTGGATTACTTGTAGATTATTGTGGTATTTTTATCAGCTGTTTGGACTCTCATTCTGACGGCACCCATTCACTGCGAGTCATTTACTATTCCTTTAAGCTGGATGGAGTTATATTAATTGTTTTTATACTTTGTATAAAAGTCAAATTGTTCATCATGTTTAAGTAGGGTACTTGTTTGCAGATGCAGATGTGATGACCATCTGTAATCACTGTAGAAGGCGGCTTCGTGCATGTGTTCTTGTAAATTTGTTCATATGTTCAAAACAATAAATGCCTTGATTTGTAAATAAGGATTTTTGTAATATATATGCTATTTGTTGCAGCACCATTAAGAAACTAAGCTTTCAGTTCTTTGTATTTTTAGCCATTTATGTATATTTTCCAAAACGAAAATAAAATAAAAAACACTTGAAATTTACATTCCGTCTCATTGTGAATGAATCATCTGCACACAATATTTCAAAGACTATGTGTTTTTTATAAGCTTTTCTGTAAAAAAAAAAATTATCCTCACGAAATATTTGTCGCATGGAAAAATATAAACCACAAATATCAGCCTTCTGATTCTGTGTTGGAAATTAATTGAAAAATGCTAGTTTGGAATAGAATACTACAATATAGGGTATTCCATGCATACAGCTTGGAATATACTGTGCATGTATGTTCCATAAAAATAATATTAAGCAGGGAAGTGAGTTTTAAATATTTATACAGACTTTCACAGCACAAGCTATCTTTAAGGTCTCTGAGCTTTTAGTCAAAATAAGAGCTCCATGATTTTGACTTAAGAAATCCATAAATACTTAAAAAATAAAATTATTTAATATTTTATTGTATTTTACAATGCAATAGTAATATATTTCTGTATTGATTAGACATATAATACAATATTTCTAATTACAATAATAGTAGTAATAATAATAATTCTAAATTAAAGGTGAATGGAGAAAAGCTAATTTAATATGCAATCTAGAAACGTGTTTGCATGATGTGTCCACTAGGTGGCAGTCACACTCCATCACAGAGGTGTTTAATAAGAGTGATTGTGTTGTGAAAAGTGGTGTTGAGTTATACTCCAGTATTCGTTATAAAAAGGAAATTTCCAATCTTGGATGCTGATTGGTCAATTCTACATTCCAAAATGCACATTATGGTATTCTCTAGTCTATATAGTATATTATATACGTAGTATAGACCATCTCATTTAGCTTGGCTTATTTATGATTAGATCTCATGGAAGGTTTACACTTCATGCATTTGCTTAATTTTCTTAGTCAGGACTGTTTTTAAACGTAACTAAAACATAATATGTTGTAAATATTGTTATGGGTTACCAGAAGTAAGTCTTATTTTACTCTTAATTAATGCTTTTCCCCCCCTATCCGGCCAAACCTTGACCTCTTATTCACAACGTATCAGCATCTCTTGCTTAAATAATCACTTTAATGGGATGCAGTGATGTAGAGTTTAGGTGAAATTCGAACAAATTAACTAATGCACCATTTCTTAATCTTTCCCTCCAGCATTTTTCCCTTCACTAATGACCGAAGCAGACGTGTGTGTGAGTTTTACAGGGCCAAGTCTGTTTTTGAGATTTGCAGCTCCAAAAAGATGCTGGATTCCCGTTTCTTTCGAAAACTCTTTCTATATCTCTTGCCTTTATTTATGGATTTAGATCTAGATCTTTCTATTCCAGATCCGGCTCATGTCACACACCGTTTTCAGTGTGTTGTCACTAGAGATCTAGATCCAGATGTTGGGTCCCTGGGGCCCTCTGGGGCCCCAACCTCTTCCTCCTCCTCTTCTTCTTCACCTCCTCCTGCAAGCAGTGACCCTTCCACATTCTCCAGAATATGAGTCAGCAGTGCTGCGGCTCCAGCAAACTCCATCTATCATGTTGAGTTTCATTACAATGTAGCACTTAAACCAAACATTGCTTGAAAACGAACTTCTGACAAGCCGATCTGTTCTCTGTCTCCTTCATAAAACCACAAACGTGGGTCACACAGCACTGTGACAGCCAGAACGCTCACGTCATCTAGTGCATGACTCACCGGGTGAGAAATGATCCTCAGTGTGGCTGTATCTGTTAGCGAACACGTGTGAAATCAGCTGACTTGTTGTATAAGATTGGGACTTATTGTGTAAAAATGAAAAACCATTGATCTATCTTTCAAAGCCAACAAACACTGACCCGGTTTATTTTCTCTATACAGTAATTCTAAAGAAAAAGCAGCATCTTTCATTAAATGTAACTCGCTCCGCTTCTGAACAGCTGACATCATGGAGCCCTTTTTTTTTTAGCCCCTCCCCTCCAACTACTTGCCAAATAGAGACACTTGTAACCAATTGGAGAAAAGAGATATATCACATTATGTGATTTAAAAAGTTTGTAGATGCTTCATGTTGACTACCAATATCTGTTTTGCAGGTAAGTATCGTACACATTTAGACCGTGTTTTTGACATTTTATATCAGGGGTCTCCAAACTCGGCCCTGGAGGGTCCTGCATAATTTAGCTTCAACCCTAATCAAACACACCTGAACCAGCTAATTAAGGTCTTACTGGGAATACTAGAAACTTCCAGGCAGGTGTGTTGAGGAAAACTGGAGCTAAACTCTGCAGGACTGAGTTTGGAGACCCCTGATTTATGTCATTCTTTATTGGTGAGATGTGACATCAGTCTGAAGCCTTCTTCGAGACAGCGTAGATAAGACATTAGCAGTTCGTCCAGCTATCTGTCGTAAATCTCAAAGTTTGAATGGTCAACTTATCCAAAACGAACAAGTTGTGGGGTCTCTCGTTCGTGGTTGGTCTCTAGGCAAGATGTTTTCATGTTGTTCTGTATCTGTTTCCGCGGTGTTGTGTGAATGTTATCTGTTCTGGCTGTAGGAGAATTTTCCGTGTAACTGGCGTTTTTCTTGTCCGTTCCTGCCAGAAGTTGGACCCAGCAGACCCAAAACTGATTTCATCATCACTGCGGGACTGAGTCACACTGCTAAAGAGAGTGAGAGAAGATCTGCTCGGCCAAAAATACATGAATACTACACACCAGATGGGAATAAAGTGGAAAGTAAATAGGAAAACAGAATGAAGGACAGAGATGTAGAAGGTTCAAGAAAACTCACTTTCTGGCCTGACCTGGACACACAGGCAAGCCCACTCCTGTTTTCTTCAGAATATGCAATCTAGTTAGTCATACTCGCCACAGGCAACATTAGCTAATGCAATCTATCAGTTTAATATGGTTTTAATCACATTTTGTTCTAGGTTTCTGGTGAATGGACCATGACATTTAAAATCCCAAGTCTCAAAAACCGCAAAGACGAGTTATTTCCAGAGAAGGTGAGGGTTAGAACTGTGTTTCCCAGAGCACAATGTGACCTCTGTTCAACGGGTGCACTTTGTAGTGTCCAAACCTCATTTTGAGTCTTTATACAGAAGGTTTCCTTTAATAAAGATGCCACGGTCCACATCCTCACAGAATCCCTCTCGCTGGTCCAGGTCTGGAACATTCCAGAACATTCTTTTACCTTTTCCATTTTGAGGTTTTCTCTTTAAAGGAACACTTCATTTTAAATCAGGCCGTCGTGACTTTCCAAACCTGACCTGGTTTCAATAATGGAAAGCGAGAAGAGAAATATTATTGAATTATCCATATGATTCATACAGTCTTCTGACATCATACGGTAGCTTTGTGCGAGACAGGGTTATTTTAGTTAACTAAAACCGTTAAAAAAATCATGGTCACACTTTATTTTAAGGTCCAAGTCTCACTATTAACTTACCATTAACTATGACTTTTGTCTCAGTTAACTCCTAATTTGCTGATTATTATTAGTTTATAAGGTAGTTGTTAAGTTTAGGGTATTGGGTAGGATTATGGTTGTCATGCATCATATTTACTCTATAAGCAGTAATAAACAGCCAATATTTTAATAATAGGCATGCTAATAAGCAACTACTGTAGTTATTAGTGAGAATTGGACCCTATACTAAAGTGTTACCAAAATCATTACATGAAATAAAATTAATCTTAACAGCAATAGAATAAGGTATAAAAAACTCAAACTCATTTCAGCTATTACCCAGGCAATATTTGCTATTTTAACTTGATAATTACGTTAAGTTGATAATTGAAACAAAACTAAAATAAAAATAATTTAAACTACACAGGAAAAAACCCCACTAAAAATGACTAAATTACAAATTTACACAAAAATTGCAACTCGAATGAAAAACTGTAAATATAAATTGAATATTGATTAAAACTATTAATAAAAACTATAAAACTATCTCAGTAATAAGAAAATAACGCTGATGTGAGGATAGACTGGAAGTAATTTGTAAATTTTTTTACGTAAATTGAAAATGTCTGATTTGTTCAAATATTCTGCTGAACATACCCAAGCCGGATGTCAAGATTTGCAGTGTGCAATGACTTAAATTTTCATCAATTTTTCACAAAAGATATCGTATGCATCTGAATATAGTATGAATGAACTGTTTTTATGATGTATTTCACTTTAATTCACTTTAATTGAGTTGAACCATGAGCAATGACCTTTTGTGTTCCACAGAAGACTGAAAGTCATTCAGTGAGTAATGACTGTGAACCAAGCTTTTACTTTTGGTTGAACTATCCCTTTAAGAGGTTAATGATATCTTTGAGTGTTTCAGCCCATACTATCTATATCATCATAACTGCAGTTGACAGTCATCTCGACCAATGCCCCGCCCCCTTCAGAAAGATGAGGTGATGGATGGAAAGTCAGGATGATGGCTGTTTTTCCTCTGTTTTGCTCTCTCTGCACCATGTTTTCCCCCTCCTCTAGTCTTTCTTTCATGTCCTGCTGAAGATCTTCAGTTTCCTGCCTGAATGTACACGTGGAACTTTTCTCACGTTCGTTATCCTTCTATCCTTCTTATATTCTATTTCCTGTCTTGTTTCGTTTTCATCTATCCACACACATTCTCTCTTTCTCTCTCTCTCTCTGTGCGTGTGTCCCCATTTTAATTCCACTCAGGTTTTTGAAACAAACTAATATTTTGAAAACTACTGTTTTGCAGTGCTCTTGATTTGACCTTTGGACTGCTGTTACACACAAGCTATTACGGTAATATCGGTCCACAATGTTTAATATTATTTGATCAGATTGGCAAAAGTTAAAGGTTTTTTATTTTTATTAAATTTTAATTTTTTTGCTGCACAAAATTAGATTAAAATGCAAACAGATTTAATTTTGCTGACTGGATATAAGTTAATTCTTTTTTTTGCACAAAATTGGATTAAAAATACAAAATAACAGTTTATTATTATTATTGTTAGTCACTTGCTAAATTAACGTTGTGTAACATGACAGCCATTTAGTTTAAATAACTAGATTTAAAAGTCTAGGGTTCAAATGTTTGTTTTGTTCAACAAGGATGCATTAAAGTAATCAGAAGTGACAGTAAAAATATTACATATTACAAGATTTCTATTTCAAAAGAATTCTGTTCTTTTAAACTTTCTATTCATTCAGGAATCCTGAACAAATGTATCACATTTTTCCAAAAACTATAAAGCAGCACAACTGTTCTCAACATTGATAATAATCAGAAATATTTCTTGCCCGGCAAATCAGTATATTAGAAGGATTTCTGAAGATCATGTGACACTGAAGACTGGAGTAATGATTCTGAAAATACAGCTTTGATCACAGGAAATAATTACATTTTAAAATAGAAAATGGTTATTTTAAATTGTAATAATATGTTTGTTTTACTATATATTTGACTAATTAAATGCAGCCTCAGTGAACATAAGCTTTCCAGTAGTTTTCCATACTGCACATAAATTTCTCCCAGGCTGTGGCTCTCTGCCACTAGTTTTACTGCAATTTCTGCAAGATGTCCCTTTACTGGGAGAAAAGTTCTAATGGTTTCCTCTTGGGGAGTAATTTAGGATCGCTGTATGTGGACACATTTACACTAATGACCTTTTACTCACTGTGTACTTTATTATTATTTTCTTTTATAGGAAATTCTGATTTTCTAGGTGGGCATATCATGACTGTTTTCTGGCTCCATCCACGTGTCCATGTGCGCCAGACTTTTGTGTTTTACCTCAGCCTGACCGCTCAAAGGTCTCAACTCCACTGAAAGCCTTGTGTTTACCTTTCAAGCAATTTCTCATTGATTTAATTAGCTGTGATTAGTTGATGGTTAGTTGATGAGCTCATGTTTATACAGGCACAGAGTTGCCAAACCAAACCGACCAACCGCGCCTCTTCTAGAACCATGTAATACTGAACGGAGTCATCAATAATTACAGATTTTTAGGCTGTGAATACTAAAATATAGCATTAAAAAAATTAATAATGAAATGTCATCAATAATATAATGACACATGTTTGCCCATGAAAAACCTACGGCCACAATACAACGATGCTGTGTGAAGTTACTCTGTATTCTGGGTTGTTGCAGATTTTACCTTGTTTTCTTGACTGTGTTACAATGCTGTTGCTAGGCTGTTTCCGAGGGTTCTGAGTTGCTAGGGTGTTCCTTTGCAGTTTTTGAGCTGTTCTGAGTTGTTGAGCCCTGTTCACACCAAGGTCGGTAACTATAAAGACAACGATAAAGATATAGTTCTAAAAATTGTTCTAAAAAAAGTATTAAAGAATAGCAGAGTCCACACCACAGCTATAACAGACGATATCGTTCACTGGTGTGGACGCTAATATCTTTATAGTTATCATTTTTGGTGTGAACTATGCAGTTCCTTGGTATTCTGGGTGGTTGCGAACTGCTTTCCCTCTTTTTTGACTTCCAGGCATAAAATAAGTTTAAAAAAGTCATAAAAATAAGTCAGGAATAATTTATGTCTGAAGCACACCAGTGCAGGGCTATAGGCCAAAGTTGAATACTTTTACATTAGTTCAAATCACTAACCCTCAGTATGAGAAATACTAATGTAATGCTTAAATTCACTAATGAGATCAGTTAATGAGTGATTTCTGTTTTGTTCAGAAGACTCTTGTGTATTGTTTGTATATTTGAAGGCACATGTGGGATTTCATCAGGCTACAGAGGCCTGTAAGAAAACCTCTCAACCTTAGATATCCAGCTCTCGCTGACTTTTTAAGGCAGAACCGCATATATACAGTGGAGCTAAGACCATCTTGATGCAAAAATCAGGCAAAACCTCCTTAAAAGGTCATTGAGGGTGTAGTCCTTATACATTTTTGTTTTAATACAATTGAAATAAATGCCCCCTGCTCACCCGCAAAGTATTTGACCGCCAGTGGGGAAATATTAATTACCCGAGTCGTCAATGAGGATGAACGATTTGTAGGAGAGAGAGAAAGAGGTTTAAACATGGCAATATTCTGTAAAAGTGTTTGGTGAATATTGGTGTTGGCTGCTGGTTCAGACTCCTGGATCAGAGTGATGGGCCGCTTCTACAGAACTGTCAATCTTCACTCCATCTGCTTTAATAAATACAGTGTGAGGTTTTTCTGCATGATGGTGCAGTCATTCCTCTAGATGTTCTAAATTTTCCCTTGAAATAACATTTGCTTTTAAAAAGACACTTGTTTCAAGCTTGACAGAGGTGGATAACATCATACATAATTGTGATTATTAAACTGAAACAACTGACTTCATCATAAGAGAGAGACCCAAAAAAAACTATTTAATATTTTATAATTTTTTACAGTCTTTTTAATTTGAATGAATTGATTCATTTATCTACAAAAGTATTCATTAATTTACCCACTTAAACAACTATTTCTTTTAAAAATAGCATTACATTACTACCATAATAATTTGTATGGTAATCCCATAGTATGTTTTTCGGGTTATTCATATTCCATGATACTTTGGCATTACGGTAGTAAAAAGGTTTTATTTTTTGGACATATACTATGGTATTACCGGGAATTAGTTTAATTACCATATTATGTATTTGTATTTATTTAGCATCGTATTTGAATTGTCACGTGAGCTTTTGGAATGAAATCTAAGATATTTCCTTCGGTTCCATAGTCATAAGGCATATTAATATTCATTCTATTTATTTGTTAATTGATTTTGCATGCAAATTATAGCTGATTATTGACTAGCATAATGTTCCTTTTGTCGTTAAATTAATTTAGCATATTGACCTGTAAAACTGTGAAAATGACAAAAAGATGTACGTCTGAAGATACACATGTGTGTTTGTACTCTGCTGCCTTTCTTTGTGAATCCTTCACTCAGATTTATTTACAGTGGTGTTGCTGAGTGACGATCCAAACACGGCCCCTTCTCCACAGAGTCCCCCGTCAGTGTTGCCTATAAATGCTGCTGACCCATTTGACTCCACACACACATCTGGACTGAGGCAACTCAATGCCTTTGGGATGTCCAGGTGCAGTTGGGAGTTTGAAGTGAATGAGAGAGAGAATGTGTCTGCATGAGAAAGACAGAGAGAGAAAGAAACATTAAACTTGTTTTTATGTTCAGAGTTCGGTCTTTTACTACTACACTAGATTTTTACATTGTCTGAAGAAAAAGTGAGTGGTGCTTACTGCTTACATGTACAAAAAAACAACAACAACATAATGCTATTGTGTTGCTATCCGGTTGCTGAGGTGTTCTGAATTGTTACTGTGTCACTTTGCAGTTGCTAGGCTGTGATTGTGCAGTTTCTAGGGTGTTTCTATGCAGTTACTAAGGTATTCTATGTTTTTACTGTGTCAAGATGCAGTTGTGATGTATTCTGAGTTGTTTGTGTATTGCCGTACAGTTCTTAGGGTGATGCAATGCAGTTGTTGTGGTGCTCTGAGTTGTTAATGTTTCGCTATGGAGTTGCTAGTGTGTCTGAGTAGTTAGTGTTAGGGATGGGCGATACCACATATTTTGTTTTCGATACGTTACCGATACTTTTAATGGCCAGTATCGTCGATATCGATGCCAAAACGATACTTCTAAACTGAACTTTTTGATTATGAAATTTATTTAATTATTATGAGTACAATGAGTAATAATACCTACTTAACTTTATATTTGAAATGCATTTTAACATTCAATATGCCTTAATTGCAACTTATTAGGTTATATTTTTGTTTATACATGGTTAAAATATGTTTACTGTAGTGGTAAGCAAGGAAATCTACAAATATAATAGTTAATCTATGTTCACTTTACCATGGTTCATTGTCATAAGGGACTGCCAGTAATAGGATGCTGCATGCATAAAATACAAACTTTTTATTCTGAGAGTGTATGATTTATATTAACAATACAGAATAGAACATTAACAATATGAACTTTTAACATTCACATTTAAATAAATGTACTGCACAAACTACGGTATAATTTCAAGAGGTTTATTGTGAAATAACTCAAACATATAGCCTATGTTTTTTTCTGCATTGTTCTGGGCTGCCTTTTCCAAAAACTTAAATGCTCTCTTATTATAGGCTATTCTTTGGAAACGCATGCTTTATTTAAATACACTGTCAGAAGTTAGTGAACGCTCTCTGTAATTGATTGATTCTGCCTTACAACATTTACGTGTGTTCAGATGAGCAGGAAAATCCCTTCCACACAATTATTTGCTAACATAGGTTATTCATCCAATTTAAGGCATATTGTAGGAATTATTTTTTGTTTAATAAACAAAATCACTGGTAAATAAAAACACCTTTGTATCGATATTTTTTATTTGAGTATCGATACTCACATCAGTATCGATATATCGATACTTCAGGATCGATTTTTTCCCATCCCTAGTTAGTGAATACATTTTATTTTTAAGAGTGACTGACTGGAAGATCAGTAAAGGGCCAATGGCAACAAACCCCCAAAATCTACAAGAGCTGTTCCCTTTATTTATAGTCTGTTTGAGGTGCTGTTATAGCAGTAGTGCTGTATTTGTAGATGTAGTGTGGGAGAGAACATTTCTGCATAAACTGATTTTCAAGACATCCTATCAGTCTTTCTCTTTTTGTTTCCTCCCCTTCTTTACATCCAAGGCAAATGTTCCCCCTTTAAATCTTCCTCTTTGGCTTTTGTGTGTGTTTGTGTGTGTTTGTCTGATTTTTGGATGCAGGGACAGTGCAGGAAGCAGAGCCCATGATGACATCACCATCCCTCTGTTCCAGCGCACATCTGGAAATGCTCAAGTTTCAGAAAGAGAGAGAGAATGTGAGGGAAGAGTACAAATGAGCTTGGCATATCTGCACCACCAGCACGGATAGGGAAACAAGGAGGAGAGAATAGGAAACGAGAAAGAAATGGAGGTGGGCTGTATGAACTATTTACCCTGTTTATGGTTTTAACCCCTCCAAAGAAAGTCAAAAGCAAAAGAAATACAAAATAGTATTAATATACATATTACAAAGGCTCTGGAAAAACTTATTCTGATTGGTCAATCACAGAATTCAGAACTGTATATCAGTCACAAGCAAATGATTTCCTTCATCACATCTCTCGTAGTCTTTTGACATAATGGAATAATTTTAACATTCCCATGTCCTTTATTTATTTGAACTGCTTATTCTAATATTTAAATAACCACATGAATTTGATTGTAACTGCATGTTTACATCTTTACTTTTTCCAAATTATATTGAATATTATATTGAATTATATTTTTGGCAACAGAAATCCAGCTACATGAATGCTTCCTGTTAGGATTAATGTTGGAAAAAATTCCAGTACAGCTGCTGGCTTAAATTATATTAAACTGGCTTAAAAAAAAAAAAATCATTGCATAGTTTTAATATTAATTGCATAGTTAAAAAATATCAATTGTTTTATCTGTAGTCATTAAGACGTGTGGCCAGTGGACAGTAATATTACACAATCTGAGGACGAATATCGACTCGTGACAGGAAGCAAAGATGCCTCCTCCAAATTCTCAGGGCTGATTCTGTTCCTTAGACTACAGGCGGACTGATGCAATGATGATTCCAGAACTAAAACCCAGGTCTGGAGTGTCTCGGAGTGGTGGGTGGGGGGAATTCTGACAGCTGGCCGGAGGAAATCCTGTTTCCAGTTGACACTTTTTTTTTTTCTCACCTCCCCAGACATGCACAAACTTCTGGTCCTTTTGTACTGATCTCTGTTTGCTTTATCATAATTTTCTTCTGACCAAAGTTGCAATCGTTCACAAAATGTGACAAATTCATATGCAGCCAAAAGTACTGCAGTACTGTTTTAAATCTGTCATTTTTATTTTCAAATATTATTTTTTTTACAGTATGGTAGTGTTATGTGTCGTCATTTGCAATTGGAGCCATTTGTGATGTTGTTAACAGCAACTATTTACAAACTAAAGAAAAAAACTTTAACATAAAAAAAAGTAAAACATTTCATGATTTAGGCACCAATAAAACTAACTCGCATTAAAAACCAAAATGAGAAAAAAAAACAAAAAAACAGCGGAATTGTGTTTTTTTCACATCCTGTAGTGGTGTGCTCTGTTTCTCTGTGACTGCGAGTAAAAGGGTTCGTATGGGAACCAGGAGTGCATCTGCCTGCAGTGTCTCTTATGGCCACTAGTGGGCAGATCTATGGGGTTAGAATTGTTGCATTATTCCAAATAAATAGATTATGATCCACAAATAAATGTAACGAGATTCACAAAAATATATCAAATTCACAAATGAATATAAAGAGTTTCACAAAAAAATTTAAAACTCACAAATAAATAAAATGAGATTTGCAAATAAAAAAAATATATTTACAAATGTGTTTAATGTCACAAACACAACTCTACCTGGTATTTATTTGTGAACCGCTGTCTGTGCATTTGTAAATCACTGCACGCATTTGTGGATCGGTTCCTGTGCATTTGTGGATTTGAAACACTTCTAGCGTCGACGTGCAGATAAATCCACAAATAAGTGGACTCCACCCACCGTTTACTCAAGCCAATCAAATAACGGCCACATTGAGCTGACCAATCGTAGCACGTTATCGCTTCAACCAATCACGTTTTGGCTTACAGCCAGGGGAACTTGAGACCAACAACAGACAGTCAGGGCATTTCTCAATACCAAGTTCGCAGAGTCTGGACTTCCGTCCTTCCGAGTTTGGACATGCCAAGTTGGACTCAGAAGAACGAACTCTCGAGGACGGGAGGACGCGAGTCCAGTCATTCTACAAATGGAACGGCAGCGTACTTGATAGCTTCACTCAGCATGCATGTTTTACTTGAATTAACTTCTTTTTTATTTTCAATATATTAAATATATTAGTATTAAAAAACTAATATTTACCTACTCTGATTATTTTCACTTTATATTTATAATGAAATTGAATATAATATTAAACGACTGTCTCTTTTTTATTTTAAAAACTATTAAACATTAATATGTGGTTCAGGTAACATTAATACTGTGATTATATTTACGTCGTTCAAAATAAATAAAATATGTGGAAACAACTGCCTCTTTTCATTAAGAACAATCTAGCAATAAACCCACTCAGCTACAATTTAAATAATACGGTTGAAAAGTGTAAATCAATTGTAAATAAGTGTAAATCAAAATGGAACATCTTAGGATTACCATTGCAATTGCTATTTATCAAGATGCTGAAGAGGAGGCTGCCGAACGGAGGAGACGAATCCTTCAAAGAAAAGCCAGGATGCAGCGGAGGATGGCGAAGAGACGTGCCATATTAGCATGTCTCTCTAGCATTGTACGTTTTTCTAATTATTCTTTCTTCATAAACTGCCCATATACTTATGTGGACTTAGTTAGGTATATCCAAATGAAAAGTCATAATAAAAATTTATTATAATGTATCATATAGGCACCCTATCAACAGACTACAAAGTACTATCTCACAAAAAGTTATGTAAACTATTGCAGGGATGTAATGAGACAACATTAGATTTTTCAGTATACCAAATAAACTGACAAGTACAATAGGTTTGACAGTTGATAACATTTAAATTAACTAGCTTACACTTCACACACCTTTTATTTGTCTTTGTGGTGCTCAAATAAGTTGATAGTTTATCATCTTTATATAGCTAGGTGCACATCATATTACTGCATTAACACAAACAGGACAATTTAATATCTATAATAATCATATAGGCTACAACTTTTAGACTCTGGGATGAATGTTGTGCTAGAGCTTATCAATAAATGAATGAAACCGAAATAGAGTATAAAGAAATACTTCACGAAAAGAGCAAATGTTAGAGGGAGATTTAATTATGGCAGATTTTAGTAAATTTTAGACAAAATCCTTAAAACAACTGAGTATATAGCTTATATTAAATCCAAAAATATAATAAATACAATGCAACGACAGTACATATAGTAACAACTTTTTAAAAGCAATACATATAACAAATACATAATACAACAAAAGTAAAAACATTCTTAATATATTATCTATATATTTTAACAGGAACAAAGTCCCACTCGCAGGTATTCACAGATCAATGACCAGGTACCAATCCTGGTCAAGTTTTTTTCTGGAGAGGATTTAAAGCCAGCTTTCAGGCTCTCCAGGAACAGCATCAACATGCTGGTACAGATGCTGCCCCGTCAAAAAGCCCATGGATGGAGCCGTGAAATTGAAGTACTTGTTACGGTTTATTGGCTTGCCTGTTGAGCATCCTACAGGGTCACATCAGATGACTTCAGCATGCCACTTTCAACAGTTTGTAGGACTGTTCACAATGTTGTGGAGGAGATGATGACCATCCTCCACAAAATTATTCATTTTCCAAAAGCAGAGGAAATGGATGAGGTGGGGGGTGGCTTTGCTCACCTTGCTGGCCATGAGGCATTCCGCTGTGCTGCTGGTGCCACATCAGGATTGTTCCTCCTGCAATGCCACAAAAAAGATGCTACATAAATAGAAAGATCTTCCCTTCCATCATTCTACAGGGCACCTGTGATGCTAAAGGCATATTTATAGATGTGTATATTGGCAATCCAGGCTCTGTACAGGATGCCCTTGTGCTGCGCAGATCACCAATGTACCAGCAGGCTCTGTATTCACCAGCTGGATACTATCTTTTGGGAGATGGGGGATACCCTTGCTTGCAGCATCCTATTGCAATCATGACCCCATACCGCCAGCCTGTCGCAAGTAAGAACACTTTTTTTATGTCAGACAGACAGACACACACACACGATAAACCAAATTTTTACTGTTATGAATTTGCAATACACTACACATTTTCTACACGATTTTTGATTAACAGGCCAAGTTGAAGCCCGATACAACAGGCATTATGCACAAGCACGGAACATCATCGAGCGCACTTTTGGGATGTTAAAAACTCACTGGCGTGCAATTTTCTTGCGGGCCCTAGAGATCAGGCCACTGTTCGCCCCAAAGGTGATTGGTGCCTGTTGTATCCTCCACAACATCTGTGTGATGGGAGGTGATCTCTTGGAGGAGGAGGAAGAAAGCCAAGGACAAGAAGACAGCGAGGATGGTGAGAATGCAGCAGTGGGTGAGAGGGACCTATCAGGGAACCATCTCAGAGGACGTCTGGCTGCTCAGCTTTCTTCTCCCGTGGAACTGCCTGGGTGTCTAACTGAACAGTACTACATCTAGACAGTAAACTTTTCCAGATGTTGTCATGTTCATTAAAAGAGCAACATAAACAGTTGAAATAGCTATGACATTAATTAGAAAGATAGGTATGAATAAATGTGCAAGTAGATGGGTATAGATACATTTATACGTTTTCTTAATGTTGGTATGTTCTTCTTGAGATTTAACTGCATTATTGTAAATAATTGTATACCACTATAGACATTGGATATTACATTATTTTATATTATTTGTGTTTTTGTTGTAAATATAAAGAATACACTGTTGCTATAACAATGATTTGCCAGGGTTGAAATTGAAACATTCATTTTTATTATTTTTTATTCAAATAATCTATATAAAATCATTTATCATTAAATACAACATTAATTTAGAATTTATTAAGTTTTTCAAAAAGAGACATATGTCTCTGCTCTGGCTGTTGCTGCCCTCTCTCTCTCCTCTTCTCTCGCCAATGCTTCTCTCTCCCTCTCCTCTTCCCTCTCTGCCTGTTCTTTTAGAAACTAAAGAAGAGCCTGGCTGTCCCGTCGCCTCTTTCTTGACTGCTGGCTACTCCTGGCTTCCACAGAAGGGGCTGAACCTGGTGTGCTGACTGAGCCACCTGTAGTGGCAGTGGGTTTGATGCAACAACTACGGGCATAGTAACTGAGTGCTGCCCCTGGAGTGCAGCATCCATTGCAGTGTACCACTGCCAGGTGGCAGCAGTCACACTACCGGCCTCTACCCCTTTTCCTGTGGGTGGGTCCCTAAGCTCCTGAAATAAAGCAAAATGCTGTCATGTTCTCACCTCACGTTGTTCCACACTTTTAGACATTTTTTATTTTTGCTCTACACAGAGGAAGATATTCTTAAGAATTTTTGTAACCTAACAGTTTGAGGCACCAAAAAATTACACATGTCAGTGGTGCCCCAGAACTCTTAGGTTACAAATATTCTTCCTTTGTGTAAAGCAAAAAAAAAAAAAAAAAGAATAAATAAATAGTGTATACAGGTGTGAAACAACTTAAAATTGTAGGTGAATGGCAGAATGTTCATTTTGGGGTGAACTATTTTTTTTACAGTCTCAGAGTAAACAATGTAAACGGAGTAAACTACATTTTACAAAATAAAATGTAAGGGCCAATGCATCTATGTTAGGTTTCAAATATGACCGGAAAGTCTTTACACACATCTTGGTAAGCCTCTTTCAGTAACAGAAAGTAGAGAAACAGGCAGATTACCTTGTATTTATCTTTTAGGTTATTCAATTTTTTCTTTGCCTGTTTGGCAGTTATGGCCAAACCAGAAGTGGAACAAAATGCCTATAGGCAAAACAAAACCATAAAGATTTACATGATTCCACTTCAATAACGTATTCATTTTTATGGATGAAGACTGTCCAAATCTAGCTCCAAACCTTCAGACATGCAGGGAATTATACAAGCACTCAAAATGAATACTCACTCCCATCAACTTTTGGAGGAATTGCGCCTCCCGGTGAAAAGCCTTTCGTTGGCCGCCCGCCACTCTATCAAGGCCCGAGTTTCCTCAGCAGTCCCTTGATAAAAAATAATGCTTAATTTAAGTTGATGAAAAATAATACAATTATAAAAGAATTTGTAAAAAAAATTTAAATAAAGACAAGCAAACTATTTTGGTTAAAATGACAAGAGCACTCTAAAATAAGGTTTGCATTTGATATAAGTATCGTTAGGCAAACGTTAGTTAGGAAACTTTTCCCTCAGGCAAAACAATTGCCCATTAGATATACCCAAAGCAAAATATATCAAATGTTTATCCACTACAGAATCAACACAGGCAGCCCCATATTTTACAAAATGTTACAGGGCCTAGCTACTTTTTAGGAGGACTTGCCGAGGGTTAGGCTACTTTTCAACTCGTAACGAAATAGTCTGAGCAAATTTTCAAAATTCGACGGTAGCTTTGAAGTTTAAACAACATTCTGGCATAAAAACTCTTAGAACTACGTTACATTTTGTGATAAAACAACAATAGTATTTCGAAATGTATAACTTACAGTTGTGAGTTTTCTCCTCCGCCATTGATGCTAACCTGGTTCGAGCTGAATTCTGGGTTATGGCCCGTATCAAGTCCGCACAAGTCACCTCTCCATGCATCCTCGGTAAAAGGAGCGGAGCAAGAACACATCCGGGGATTTGAACTGGACTTGGCTAGATGTGAACTTTGAAAAGGGAAACAGTACTTGGGCAGCGACTGATGACATTTCACAAGTCCACAAGTAACGTTACAGACAAGTACGCACAACATGGCCGATCAGGCAAGACGCCCCCCCCCCCCTGGATTTAAGCCAAAACGTGATTGGTTGAAGCGATAACGTGCTACGATTGGTCAGCTCAATGTGGCCGTTATTTGATTGGCTTGAGTAAACGGTGGGTGGAGTCCACTTATTTGTGGATTTATCTGCACGTCGACGCT
Organism: Carassius carassius; assembly: GCF_963082965.1. Classification (NCBI taxonomy): domain Eukaryota; kingdom Metazoa; phylum Chordata; class Actinopteri; order Cypriniformes; family Cyprinidae; genus Carassius; species Carassius carassius. Next base: position 3,409,975 of record NC_081801.1, read on the forward strand.
AGAAGTGTTTCAAATCCACAAATGCACAGGAACCGATCCACAAATGCGTGCAGTGATTTACAAATGCACAGACAGCGGTTCACAAATAAATACCAGGTAGAGTTGTGTTTGTGACATTAAACACATTTGTAAATATATATATTTTTATTTGCAAATCTCATTTTATTTATTTGTGAGTTTTATATTTTTTTGTGAAACTCTGTACATTTATTTGTGAATTTGATATATTTTTGTGAATCTTGTTACATTTATTTGTGGATCATAATCTATTTATTTGGAATAAAGCAACAATTCTAACCCCATACAGATCAGCCTCAAACTCCGAGCAGACATGTGACAAGCTCTGCAAATGAAATCATTACCACACAGGCAGCATCTGGGCTTGCCGTTCTCCCTTTTCGTTTCCCACAATGCATTTGTTTGTAAAGAGTACAAGTTTTAGAAAAGAACATTTACGAAAGCACATCAAACATAAATGTAATCCAAATTACATATTTCAGTGTTTCTTTCTCTTACTTTTTTTAAAAACTTTAATTGATGATTTATATTTGAGTGATTTTAAGTCCATACACAATGTTACTCATGAGACATCATCCACTCCCATAGATGATTACATATTTAGAATAGCAAACTCTTTTATCTCTTGTTCTTTGTTTGTGTACCAGGGACATGGGAAAACTAGAGAATGAAATTAGTGACTGCAGGCATAAGCAACAAATCTGTCTGCACTGATAACATGCAACGTTGCGGTGTAGACCGCTCGACTGTCAATAACGGCTGCGTTTTCTATATTTTTTTTCATCTTTATCTCTAATCAGCTTTCTCCAAATCTTCATGTTTCTTGGTAAAACTAACTCATTCATAGTTCATTGTAATTTTTTCCCCCTGAAAGGCAACACACACAGAAATGTGAATGTACACTCACTCCTGTAGTCTGGAAGAGAGATGGTGAAATGGTTTGCTTGACCCACGGGATAAGGTGGAAAGAATGTACCACAGCTGGTCAACACGTTAAAGAGGAGAGAGGGAAAAAAGAGAAGGGAGAGAGAGAAAGAAGGAGTGAAAGAAGCAGTAACGGCTTATGGGGGGTGGGTTGCTTATTTGTGTCATTTTTTCCACATTCTTGTTCTGTGACCAATCCAGCGGTCAGTCCAGATCTCACCCACTCTCTGTTCTGTCTGGTTTTTCCATCTGTTTCTCACTCCATGGGAGCTCCGTGATGTTGCTTCTGAGGGGCAGAGTGTTGCCCACGTGCCCAGCTGAAGTGCTCTGTCTCCAGAAGTGCTCAAGCAGGGATTCCCCTGTCTTTACTTTGCTGTTCCATGTTTAACCTGTTAGCTGTGAGTTCTGCACTTTTCAGATGGTTGGCAATGAGTTCAAGAAGATTCACATGGTCTGTTTATATATCTGGATTTCAGTTCTTGTGTACTTCAAAAGTGGAACTTTGAGTTCTACAACATTCATATGGTTTCCTGTCAGTTCTACATCTTTCTGGGTAATATATGTAGATTCTAGGGTTGCATCTTGCTCTCAGTAAATACATACCCTAGAATGTATTTCCCGGTCTGTTCTACATGGGAATGTATGTGGGTTTATGAGCTTGCACACTTATCACAGTTTTAGAACTTACAGAACTTGTTTAATGGCTTGCATGCTTGCTTTTAATTCTAGAACTTATAACTGTGTGAAATTAAACATTATTCTCTACCTGATCTGGAACTTTGAGAGATTTTGGTTGTAGAGACAATTTGTAATTGTTGTAAAGGACTTTGGGTCTAGAACGTTCACATGAAAGTGAAAAAAAACGTGACAGTGACATGAAGCCAAGTATGGTTACCCATATTTAGAATTTGTGCTCTGCATTTAACCCATCCAAAGTGTACACACACCATGAACACACACCTGGAGCAGTGGGCAGCCATTTATGCTGTGGCATCCGGGGAGCAGTTGGGGGTTCGGTGCCTTGCTCATGAGCACCTAAGTCATGGTATTGCTGGCCCAAGACTCAAACCCACAACCCTAGGGTTAGGGGTCAAACTCTCTAAACACTAGGCCACGACTTCCCGTTATGGCCATTAGTTCTAAAACTTAGAAGAACGTATGTGTTCTACATTGCCTATACTTACTGATAATCATAGAACTAGTTGTAGAACTTTCACACGGTTCACTGTCAATTCCAAATATTTTAAAGGGGCCACTTTCAAGAATGTGTTTTTGAGAACATTCAGAGATTCTTTGATCTAGAGCTTTCAGGTGGATGTTGTGTTCTAGAGCTCACATCTGGTTGGTTCTAGTACTGGAAGATTGATTTGTGTGAGTTCGCAAACATTCAAACAGTTTGCTGTTTGTTGTAAAACTTTCAGATTAACGGATGTGTGTTTTAGAGCCTGCATGATTCTTGCTGTCAATTCTAAACCTCCCAAATGGCCGTGTTTAAGTCTAGATCATTCACATGATATGTGTGTTCTGTACTTTGCACATTTTTGCAGTCAGTTCTAGATGGCTGTGCATGAGGTTAGAACATTGATATTTATTTGCATTTTAATGTGTTAATTTACTGAATTCCTTTATCCAGCTTACAAATTAGGAAACTCGCAAGCAGTGTGAAATTTGAAATACAAACATGGTTTAATGTCAATAATGTTTAAGAGGGATGGAGGTTACACATTTTCAGAACTTTCAGATGCTGTGTTAAATTCTAGAACTTTCCCACTGTTCGCTGTTGATTGTAAAACTTTCAGGTTAATTCTTGAACCTACAGATGAAGAGTTATGACATACTCCCATGATCTTCTGTTCATTCAAGAACTTATGTTTTGCAGTTGAAGTGGAAGTGAGAGTTGTCATTTTGTTCAGCTGGTGTTTCAGTCCATGTTCAAACTGTAAAGCATTGACTATTTGTTTCATGTCGGTGCTTTAACCAGTTGTCAGCAGTCATTTTCAGACCTGCCAATCATCTTTGGGAGATTTGTTCTGAACAAACCAGCCTAGTCAATCCCAGAATTTAAAAAAATGCCCGAACCCTTACAACCTCTGGATCTGTCCTGTTCTTCCTTTTTGTACATCAGTCACTAGGAAAAAGAAGAAGAGGATGGTAGGGGGAGGCTGGAAGTCTGTGTCCCAGGGGATGATTCCTCTGTCTGGAATGACTCAAGATGAAAACATCTCTACTCAGGGTTCCACATCAACAGCCCCCCTTTGACATTCACGGGTGATTTCTGAGAGGTCAGTGTGTGTGTGTGTGTGTGTGTATGTGTTTGTTAGTGTTTACAGAAGATGCTCTCTGGAAAATGAATCACCTCTCCATTGCTGTCATCCATCCCCACTAAGCTAAACACACACACACACACACACACACCAATCTACACTAGACACACTAACCTAGAGACAACCAACTAAATGAAGCAATTCAGTGAAGCTGGACTGTAAAATAACAATGTTTGGCAGTAAATCAGAACATATCCGGACAATGACGCATCAACCAAAGCACTACACATTTACCCCTACATTTCTCCACTATCTCATTGCCTTTCCATTTACTTCCCCCTTTTCCCTCACTGTTGATCCTGGGGTTTTAGGAGTCGCTTAATAATGGAAAGAAAGCCAGAGAATATTTTCCAGCTCTCAAAACCCCAGAGCCCTTAGTGATGTTATGGAGTGAGTCAGGCTGTCTGCTGAAGAGAGAGAGAGGGGGGCATGAATAAAGAAAAAATGATACGAAAAGAAGTTGGTTGTCTTTATACAGAAGGAGAAAACATGAAGATATGTTCATTCTCTCCCTTGCTCACTAAATCAATTGTTTCTGACTGGCTCAATTCCATTGAAGTTTATTGTTCCCTCTCTCTCTCTCTCTCTCTCTCTCTCTATCTCTAGCTGGACGTTCTCCATGGATTTCTTGGCTCCTGTGGTTCTCAGACCTAAGGACTGAAAAAAAGAGAGAGAGGTTAAGACGTATACGGAACTAGGACAACTGACGTCTGATGAAAGAGATCCTTCATGGTAATAGTAATTTTGGAAATGTATTATGAATACCATGGTATTTTTTGAAGTACCATGTAAATACCATGGTAAGTAATAATTGAAGACACAATAGATTCAACTGAACTTCAGATTTAACAAAGACATCCTTTGCCACAAAAAAAGAACTAGTCCTGTCAAATTAAATGATTTTACTGTAGTACTAAAATTTATGTTACCATGATTTGTTATGTATTATATGGTATTTCCAAGCATACCATGTTACTACAAGGGTACATGTTCAAAATGTCCCAATAATATCAGGGTACACAACATATCCAAAATATCATGCTAGTATAAGGGTATATGTCCAAAATATCCCTAAAATAATATCACTGTGCATGTCCAAAATACCATTGTACTTGTCCCAAAAATAGCACAATAACAGTACCCTGGTATAGTACATGTTCAAATTTTCATGAACAGTGCATGGTACTTTTTTTGTAAGTTCAGTGAAAGTGATTGTTGTAGTTGTAAATGCTGCATCCTAACTGCTTCAGTCACATGATGGATGACATATACCTGTTTAACGTCCTCAGTCTTTTTCATTGTCATCTGACAGAGTCTTTAATGGCATTTGTGGTGATGTTAGTCTGGATTGTTCTGTCGGGTCTCACTGAAAGGGAAAAACTGCAGAGGAAAGTTGTACTTTGAATTGAAATATCGTAAATCATGGTTAATGTCACACCTGCTGACAACCAAATGACACACGCGTCCCAAGGCCAAGGCTTTTAAAATACAGCAGTTCTTTAGTGAACGTGTGTGTGTGTGTGTTCCCAGGCCGCAATCCAGAGGAATCAGTTCAAACCATTTAAAACTGACCTGCTCCTCATCTGAGTTGTGATTTACACTGCTGTTGTGTTCATGTCTCTGAGTGAGGACTGACAGTGGCCATTACTGAACCCTAAACTAGCACACGCTGTCCCACAGCACCGCAACCAAGGCGGAGAGAAGCCAGCTGATTACAGCTTTGCACCGCAAGCACCCCGTGTTTTCTTTAAGACGGCTGTGAAGTCCACAAATATGGATGTTGGTTTTATGGTATAGACACACTATGACTCTCTGACTGACCATATCACTCTCTTCAGTCAGAGAGACGTTGTATAGGATGTTACTAAAACAGACGTGGGATTTTCTTTATAGGAGAATCTCAGGAAACATGCAGCATTTTATGAAAAAAAAGACACATTTTGCCTGAAGAAATTAAGCTCTTGGGTTAGATTCACAATTGTATTTCATTTTTTATTCTACTAGCATATAGGTATTTTTAAATATATAACTTGATATGTATTTGTAGATATATTATCATAATGTATAAAAAAGTAAGTTATTAAACTAGCTTGGACCAGAAAAAAAAAATTAAATAAAAAATAAAACATACATCAATTTATGTAAAATATTAACAATAAATAGAAAATTATATATTTCTTTCAACATATTATAACTAAAAAGTCAAATTTAACGAGTCATCAAAATGTAGAATAATTCAACAAATACTACTATTATATATGAATATTTATCAGTATTAGGACAATTTTGTGACAACTATGTAGCATTATTTTACACTTCATGTAATATGTCTGGATTTTTTTACTTTTGAAAACCAAATTAGTTTTTTTAATTATGATGATTCCCATTAAATTTAACTAAAATATAACTTTTTTAATATAACACTGTATTATTCTGCATGTTTTAAATATTATTTTATATATATATTGTTAATATTTTATATAATGTTTATATATGGTTTGTATATTTGTCTGTTCCAAGCCGATTTAAAATAATATAATATTAAAATATATATATTATTTTATATATTATGGTAATATATCTAAATCTATAGCAAATAATAATGAATAATACATTTTTAGGCAGTACAACAAATACTACCATGATGTACAAGGCATTACAGTATTATTATTTAACATTACTTTTATCAAAATAAATGTAGTAATGAGAGTTTGTTTTTGGATTATAATGAAAATAAAGTCACAATGTTCAAAACAGGCATATCTTTTAGAAATAACGCTTGACTTTTTGTGAGATTCACCCTAGTTGATTAACGGTCTGTTCTGATGTGATGTAGGAAATGTAGTTTTCTGTTGTAATCTAATCCTGTTTCTCTCTCTCCTCTCATCCTCCTCTTATTTGTCTTTTCTGCCGTCTAACTCTCCGTTTCTCTCCATTTCAGACCAGTTGCCATTTGTCCCTGGAAAAAAGTTTGGAAACTCTCAATAGTTCCGGAAAGCTCCTTACATTCTCACCAGAGGAGGGGTGTGGGATCTATCCCTCCATCACCCACAGGGCTTTCATCACATCCAGCCCCCTCAGAGGAGTCCCCATCGGAGAGAACCAGGTCCTCAGAAGTGGAGCATGTTAAACGTGAGAATATTTCCGCTAAAAGGCTCTGACACAAATTCAGCGCCACGTGAGTCATTTTGTCTGAAGGAATCTTGTCTGTCTCACTCCGTTGGCCTGTCTTTCTCTCTTTTATAACTTTTATAACTTAAATGTGTGGTGCTTTTTCAGCATTTCCAAAGTCCCTCCCTTGCGCTGTGATTGGCTGTTGCGGGTGGCTCAGGTGTGCTCTCATTGGCTCGGTTTAACATAAGGCTCCAGGTGAAATAGCAAAGCTTCAGTCAAGCTTAAGGGTTCAAAGACACACACACACCCACACTCACACACACATAATCAAAAACACAGCACATACCGCACACACACACACACACACACACACAAAGAAATGCAAAAACGGCACCAAATCTGAACCAGTGTTAAATAGAAACTACACTGACAAATGCACATGTGGAGGAAAGAAAGTTTATGAAAAGCTTTGAAAGAAGGACTGAAGTTTGTTCTGTGCGTTCACCATGCGTCCTCCACCCTCCTGCTGGACCATGCAGTGAGCTCAGATGATCTCAGAGAGAGAGAGCGAGAGCGAGAGAAAACACATATGTTTCTGCTGTTACAGCAACCGTATGGAGAAAGAAAGGGGGAGGGAGAGAAAATAAGAAAGGAGAGAGAGGAGGAAAGAGTTATCAGAGACTGGAGGGACTGAGGGAACTGCTAGGCAGAACCTGTCTTATGAGAAACCACGCCCCTCTTTAACAAGCCACGCCCCTTTTCGCTACAATGGATGTGAAGGGATAGAAATTCTCTCTCTTTTCTGTCTTTTCTTTGCAGTGTTTGTGAAGCTACTTTGAAAATCTTTCATTACATCTATCATTTGGATTAGTTAAAACTAGCAGATTGCATCTGATAAAAAAGAAGTTTATCATTTAGCAGATGCTTTTATCCAAAGAGACTTATAAAGAGGAAAAGTTTGCAAGAGTAAATTTCACAAATAATTACAAATAAACACCAAGTAATACATTGAATTAACTGTGTATTGAAATGCATCTTCATGAGTGTTGATCGCAGATCTGGAGAGGAGCAGTTGTTTTTTATAGATTTAAATTTACGACTCGTCTGACTCTTGGTGGTTGTTATGAATTGGGTGTTTGCTGTGCTAATGATTTGAAGTTTGGTGACTCATTCATGTTCCACATGGTCATGATTCACCATGAGGAAATGTCAAATAACTTGTAATTAGTTGCATTAATCCTGTTTTCAATTTGACGATGAAACATGCGAATGCAGACACCTGAAGACTCAGGGTGTATTGGGTTAATAGTTTGGTTGTGTAATGTGGCATTGATCAGGTTTGCACACGCTGACTCTCTGAACCTGTTTGCATGTTTAGAAGCACTTGGATTGCAGGATAAAATGATGAAAGGTTTCACTGACACTGACACATGAAATATAACTGTTCAGAGCTCCAGATTGCAAAGTTCAAAAACCCAGAGGCAATTTTCCTAAAGAGTACAAGTGAGAGCTGGGTGTGTGTGTGTACATTTGTGTAACGTGATGTCACACTCACAGACAGTCAACTTAATCATATATAACTCCTAATGGGACAGTAATACAACCCATAATGTACATTTTGTCATTATTTGCTCACAATCATACATTGAAAAAAAAAGTAAATAGTTAAAAAAAAAAAAAAAAAAAAAAAAAAAATATATATATATATATATATATATATATATATATATATATATATATATATATATATATATATAATATTATATTATAAATATTAGTATAATAAAAAGTCTATAACAGTTCTAGGTATCTTATTTTTGTCATACACAATTTTGCTTTGCAATTAAATGAATCTTGTTTAAAGAGTGTTTATTTTTTAATGGACAACTATAATAATAAAAAACTGTATAAGAAAATTGTCTAGCACATCATTATTTATAAATAATATTTTTTTTCCCCTGGAATGTTGCTCTTCATAGAACTATATAAATATATATATATATATAATATGTAAATACCTGTTTTACATTTACAAAAAACATATATATTTTTGACATTTTGAAATTGTTGCTGTTAAAAAACCTATAAATGCTGTACTTTTGACATTTCCACAAAAATATGAAGCAGCACAACTGTTTTCAACATTGATAATAATAATAAATGTTTCTTGATCAGAAAATCAGTATTAGAATGTGACACTGAAAACTGGAAATTCAGCGTTTCATCACAGGAATAAATTACATTTTAAAATGTATTAAATAGAAACCAGATATTTTAAACTGTAATAATATTTCACAATTTTACAGCTTTTACTGCATCTTTGATTAAATACATGCAGTCTTGGTGAGCGTAATATTAAACAAATTGTCTGACCAAACTTTGAAATGGCAGTGAGTGTATAAATCTCAAACTTTTTTGCTTTAAATTGCTGACATGTCAAGTTCTTTCTCCTCAGTGGCAGAAAAGAGAGAAACTTTAGTAAAAGGTGAAACAGAGCTTCAACCTGATGGACAATAATTTAAGATCAACCTTTCCAAACACTGCTAAAAACATTCATTTCCACAAACACGTGTGACATGACACGTTTACAAACCTAATCTGTGTAAAGATGACTGTCCTCATTATTCCTTGGGAAAAGACAATACACAGTATACTTCACTGAAATAAACAAACTCAGTCAAACTGATTCAAGAAGGTTTATTTTTGCAACACCATTTCATACTGAATGTATGTCAAAATTATTGCTTGTCTCTGCCAGTTTGAGTTGGTTGCTGGAGTTTCTGTCTGGTCCAAGCTGGCACAGATCTTTGATCCACTGGGCTCCAAAACCTGGCATGACCACCCTAAGATGTATGACCTGGGTTTTCCAAGCAGGAATTGCTGATGTGATTTTTGACATGTTACAGATGTAGTCCCCCTCGCGCAGCTCCGTAACTGGCCTCACTGGGCTCATTGTGGAGCTGCTCCATGGGGTTCACCTTAACTGAGTGGTGTTCTCCAATCATTATTCACAAACACAACCCACAAAGTTATATATTACTCATATTTACCCCTTTAGCATTAGATCCAGTGGAGACAGACCAGCGTTCTCACACACGCACACTTCCCGCCAGTGTGAGTAATATAACCTCAATAATATAACCTTCAATATAACCTCATTAGGAAAAATCAACATGCACACAATGAACTACAGTGACAATCATACTGTAATATAATGCTCAACAAAGGAACTGACTTGCCTTAAAAGGTCTTATGTCCAAATGTATCTCGTAAAGTATGCCGAAAGCAGTATTTTGGAATGTGTAGTGTATATATATATATATATATATATATATATATATATATATATATATATATATATATATATATATATATATATCCTAGCTATGTAAACTGGAGTTTTTCTTTTAATTTAATTTAATTGTATTATTTTTTTTATTTCGTTTTATTTTATTGTGCTTCATTATCTCAGTGGAGTTTTTATTATATTTTATTTTATGAAAAACCAAAGCTTTATAAAATGAATAAACTTATTTTATTTTTATTTTATAATATTTTATTATTAAGTGTAGTATTATTTTACTCCTATATACCAGCTCAGTGGATATTTAAAACCTAACAGAGTTTTATTTTATTTTGTATTTTATTTTGTTAAAAAGTGTATTATATTTTATTGCATTACCAATGCTTTGTAAAACGTTATATGTGTAGCATTTTATTTTTTTGCTATGTAGCTTTGTAAACTTTTTATCATTTTATAATTTGTTACTGAACAAAATTCAGCGGTGCTCTTCATCCTGTAATCATCCTTTTTTTGGCATTATTTTTTAATTAATCTCACTGGTGTTATGAGGAGGGCAATAAACTTTGTCATTTCAAGACAAAACTTGGTTTTTAATGAATGATATATAAGAGTATTTATTTAATATGTTTAATTTGGTCTTGAAAGTATAATTTTTGTAACAAAAAAAAAGGTACTTTTGAGGTCTTGTTCATAGTCTTGAGAAAACGAGGCAGGAAATGTGAATTAGTGATTGTTTTATTGTTGCTTGGGATTTTTTTTTTTTTTTTTTTATGGCCACTTGGTCTTTCCATCCCTTTTTTGTACAAATCACTGTTTCAATGGTACGTTTTAATTAAATCGGTGATCAGTGAGAACAGTCATTTTATCCACCACATCAGTGTCTTCAATAAATGTTAATTTTTTCTGGTGCAGGGCTGTCCTCATCAGGGGCAGTGCACGCTGTGTTTGTGCACATGTGCATGAGTGTACGAGCGGCACATCTTCTTCCACAGTTTGACAAGGTCATGCAAAACTAGAAGAGAAAAAAGAAGAGCAAGCAAGCAAGAATATTATTAGGTTAAATGTTTATTTAGTGACACATTTTTTAATTGTTTAATTCAATAGACATAGATTATTTATACATTTTTTAGGCAAACATTCTTAAACCTCCCCTAGACTTGCTCTTTACCTCATTAAAAGAATAACTGTCTGTGTGTTTTATAGAATATCCTTTTCCCTTCTATTCCATCACCCCTCTGTACAGAAGGAGAGCAGATGATTCTCTCTCTATCTCTGGGGTCTGTATGGAGCAATCCGAGGCACTCCAGCGTCTTGCTTTGCCCAGTGTGCCTTTGTGGGAATAACGTAATCAAAAGTGGGTTTGTATTGGGGGAAAAACAATTGTGTTAGTGTCTCTTTAGCCATATAATTATATGTCCATTCAGTGGGGAGAAGGAAACACTGTGTGTGCGTGCATGTGTGTGTGTGTGTGTTTAGATTCCCAGGGTGATCGCTTGAGGCTGCTGTATTCAGAATTTCCAAGTAAGAGCTGCCAAAAGTTAACAAGACATTTACCATACATCATACCACATGCTCCCTAACCAACACACATTACACTCTCAGAGAGAGACTGGAACACCCCTCTTTATGAATATCTATCTATCTATCTATCTATCTATCTATCTATCTATCTGTCTATCTGTCTATCTGTCTGTCTGTCTGTCTGTCTGTCTGTCTGTCTGTCTAAAGGAATGATAGATAGATAGATAGATAGATAGATAGATAGATAGATAGATAGATAGATAGATAGATAGATAGATAGATAGATAGATAGATAGATAAATAAGATAGATAGATAGATAGATAGATAGAAAAATGCCTTTACAGGACAGAACCAATCAGCTTTTTTAGTTGTAAATCTTCTCATTGTCAGCATAGTTCCACTCTCAGCTGTTTCCTGACCGTGATTATGACCTTTGACCTTCTCCATTGATATTCCGTTGAAGGGTTTAAACTCACTGAGAGAAATTTTTTTTTTTTTTTTATTGAGTTTTAGCAGCACAAAAGTCTCAAGGGTAAACATTAGTGAAGGAGCATCTAAGCTGAATGGTATGGAGGATCTGTGTTCTCTGAGTCACAGACATTCCTCCAAACAGCATGTGCTCTCAGTTTATCTGACCGCGGTCTTGAGCTGTTGTGAAGCAGATGCTCTGGAATATTTCAGCAGGGACTGATTTGTCATTCATCCACTGATCTGGAGAAATGACACAGAAAAGGGAGAATTTCAGGACGATCTGAATTTGTTTATTCAATCAAAAAGAATGAACTTCTTTCACGGTGGGTTTGATATTCATTGAGGAGGTTAATGTCATGATGTCCTGCAGCTTTACAGTAGCTCAGCAATGCTGAAGACACCGTGTGCCCAAAATACACCGATAAAGTGGCTCCAGGAAGTATTTGGACTCACTTGAAATTTTTTTTGAAAATCAATATAATGTTCTGTTATCATGTAGAAGTGGAACTGCTGAATTGAGGAGAAATGGTTATATTCATATGGAGAGATAATTGTAGAAAAAAAGACCTCACATCAAATTTTTTTTAAGCAGCATTAATTCTGATCTTCATGAGCATTACAGTAGCTCAATTTAGCAACACATTTTTAGAAAAAAGTCTCAGTTTGTTATAGAACTCTTCACCTCAGAGTCATTCAGCTCACAATTCCTAATTTAATTCCTCTAACTGTATATGGTGGGTTTGATGTTTATTGATGTGTATATATATATTAGAACAAAAATGTCATTCATTAAATGTTTTTTTTTTCATCATATATTTTTTAGCATGTTAAGGGAACCTGACATTCCCATAATGTTTGCAAAATGATAAATGTAATCTGCTGTTAAATGGAATATAACCAAGCAAAAAGGTTTTAAAATAGTAAAAAAAAAAAAAAAGAACATTCAGAAATAACATTTTCATAACTTAATGTAAATGTTAGCAAAACATTCTTAGAACATATTTTTGTAACATTTACATTAAATGCAATACAAAACTGTCGACACAAAGCCTCAGATCTGCCATTCAAAAAACACAGAATGTGGCCACACGTAATTAACAAAAACCACATGCACGGGATCTGACTCTAGATCAGTTTGAACACAGATACTCAGATCGGTGCTGTGGGATACACAGGGTGGAGTGCTCAATTAACATCACAGGCGGCTACTTTCTATGCTTTCATGTTAGATTTTTAATTCACACTAAAAAGCTCAGCTCACACAGTTTGACTGTGATGCTGTTGAGTAGAATAATAATTCTAAGAATAACTGCTTGTCAGAATCTGTGTGAGCTTAATTCCCAAAATTTGTGCAAACACACAAGGAACTTGTTGTGTTTTTTAGGAGCTCTTGGTACATACATACATACATATATGTGTGTATGTATATATATATATATATATATGACATGGGAACAGAAAGGACATTTAAGACCGTAACAAAATTGCCTCTGTCCCTTCAGCAATCTGTGTGTGTATATATATATATAATATATATATATACAGTATATATGGACAGACAGGAAAACTGCCCAGAGATCAGTGCTGTAACGGTGTGAGATTTAATTGCACTGCTAAAAACACAAAGGGTGGAGCGGCAGACACTGAAACATTTAATTAACATCACACACGACATGCCACAGCACTTTTATGAACGAACTTCAGATCAGGCGAAAAAAATTAATGTCACAAGTTCTATATGTTACTCTGTCGTTCTTGACAATGAAGAATTTCAGTGATGTTTGCATTCAGATATTTTAAAACTTCTTTACGGGACAATATTGAGGGGTCATTCCAACACACCCCCATCATATTTGTCTGAATATTGGATTTTTAATGCTAGAAATCAAATTAGGTTCTTTTATCACAAATATATAAATATGGAGTGGATTTCTAACTCATATTTTGGTGTTTCTGCAAGGAATTTCTTCATTTTGTTCTTTTTTTCTGATTGAGACAACCATGTTTTGACATATTACAGTCGACTGCACCTCAACTCTGATAAACTAAATGATTTCACTTGCTCTTAATAGAAAGTCAATTGTTGGACTGCATCTGAAAGCTTAGGCTGCTCACTTGTTGCCTCGCTGCCTTAGCAGGCAATGACTTTGTAGGTAGCATTTGAGCACGAAGGCACCTGATGAAACTGATTTTGGACAGGCTTCTGAGGAAGCGTAACGGTATAATGATCCACAACAAAATAGAACAAGCTTTGATAAGTAAACAACTATTTAATTAATGTGTAATACTGATTTCTTGTGCAAGATGAGCCGCTTATGTTCTGGGGGAAGAGGAATCTCACTTTGCCAATCTGTCCATCACTGTAATTTTGGTTTTCTAAACAGTTTCCCTTATTCATACTGTGTTTTTCCAGGAAATCTGTGTATAAGCAATAGGGATAACCACACCCTGGAGAGGATTGTGAAACAAAACCCATTCAAAAATGTGGGGGAGATTCACAAAGTCGACTGCAGCTGGAGTCAGTACTTCAAAAAACATCAATCTAATATTATTGTTTTGTGTACTATTCTTCTAATATGATGATTTGTTACTTTCTGTTATGTATACTGTATCCTGATAATGGACACTAATTGCTCAAGAAGGCATTTATTGCCAAAGTTACCTCCATATTGGCCATAAGGTTTGTTTCCATAAAGTTTGTTTCTTACAAACATATAGCTTTCCACTTGTCAAGATGTTATTTAACTAAAGTGGTGTGGATTACTTGTGGGTTATTGTGATGTTTTATCAGCTGTTTGGACTCTCATTCTGATGGCACCCATTCACTGCAGAGGATCCAATGGTGAACAAGTGATGCTACATTTCTCCAAATCTGTTCTGATGAAGAAACAAACTCATCTACATCTTGGATGACCTTTAAATCTTTAACATGATTTTTATTTTCTTTCAGTATAAATTAATTGAAGTGTTTTGCTTTTATCCAAGCAAAATGCAGCTGTATTAGTGGCTTAATACACTGAATGCAGTGATGAATATTGCTTACATTTATGAGTTTTTTTTACTGGCTTTTTTCTACTGGTCATGTTACATAACTCTGGTTTTTCCATAATTAATAATTGCCGGATTGAAGTGTATCTCTGATTGTACTTTGGCTGAATCCTCTGCATCAATCATTAACACGGACTTTCTTTCAATGATTCTTTCCATAAACAAATCACAATTTTTTTCTATTTTTCATGTCAATTTTTCTGTCTCCTCCTCTCTGTCTCGCCCCTTTGTGCGTTCATAATAATTTTGTTTTCCTCTTTTTTGAGCATCTTTTATTAAACCACAACCACAGGAGCTGTAAAATGTATTCAGGATCATTTGCACCAATCACAGCCCAGCTTTGTGCCATGAATTGCGACATGTTGTCCAATGTTAAGCATGAATGTTGGGTTGGGGGTTATTATGGAGTATTCATTTGGCAACTGCGTTTCACATGAAAAAAGTGTATAATTTCTGAATTTCTGTTTCCCTGTGTTGGCTGTTTTAGTATCAATATATTGATAAATATGTGTGTGAGCGTGATGTTTGCTCTCTTGTGTCTCTGCCTGCTTGGGTGGCTGTGAATGGCTGTTCATCAATCTCTCGTTTGAAGCGTTATGATGGATGGATGAGGAGGCAGCAGTGATTTCTGGCATGGGGATGAATGTATACATCTGTATGTGTGTATATATGTGCGTTGTGTCTTAAACGTGGCTCCTGCTGTGTGTGTGGTGTGTTCATATGTTCCTTGTGCATGTGTGAAGATCCATAATCCTGCAGAGGGATACGGGCTTTGATGAACATATCACAGCCAAAGAATGTGTGCTGGTGTGTCCCGGCATGTAACAGAGAGAGACGGAGAAAGGACATCTGCCATAAAGAGTCACAGAGTGCATTATGAAAGCTATACTGTATATATCATAATCAAATCAATATCTGCCATGTGTGTGTGTGTGTGGTTAGACAGTGATGCTTTGGACTCATTCTTATACCATCTGAAACTCATAAACATTCTCCTTTAACAATTTCCAGTGAGAGCTGAAAACAATACAAATTATGATAGAAGTGATACTGTTTTTAGTCTATTTAAATTATTGATTCTGAATTAAAGATTTAATTTAATTTAATTTAATTTAATAAACTTACATCAGAGTTAATATAGTTCTCCAAAACAATAATGTTATAGATGTGAACTGAAATAAAATATAAAATATCTTAAACTTATTTTAAACTTAAACTTATTTTAACTTTTGTCATTTTTATTAGTTTTATTTTTAGATATATCTATAATATAGACATAACTTATAAGAGCTTATAATTTATAACAGCTTATAACTAAACAACTACTATTCTCCTTTTCATTTAGCTTAACTTGGTGTACTAATAAACTAATAAACATAAAATAATAACAACTATATAGTCTATATAATTTTTATTATTTTCTGTTTTATTTAGTACACCAAGTTTAACTAAATGAAAAGGAGAATAGCAGTTGTTTAGTTATAAGCTGTTATAAGTTACTGTATGTCTATATTATAGATATATTTAAAAAAAACTAATAAAAATGACAAAAGCACAATATATTTTTTTAAACTAATAAAAATGACAAAAGCACAATATTTACTAAAAATAGTAAACATTTAAACAAAGTAAATACAGAAAATTCAATCTAATTGAAAAATAGATGAAACTATATATATTTGTTAAAAGTGTAAACAATTTCAAACAAGAAGTTGTCCTGGCAACTCATTTTAAATATATATATATATAAATTTGAAGTACTAAAATTATTAAAAACTGAAATAGATTATAGCTAAATTGATTTATAAAAGTTTTGAAAGCCAACAAAGGACAAACACACACACACACACACACACACACAAAATAAGGCCTACTCTACTGTGCTAATATGAAGGATTTTTTAAAATCATTGTTTTATGTCTTTTACTCCTATACATTGCATTATGCCATGTTTTAAGGTTTTAATTTAAATAATATATACAGTATTTCTGATATTTTTCTTACAGTGTAAAAATTTAAATGAAAACTAAAAAATTGTAAAAAATAATTCAAAATTTTCTTCCATAAATGCATTTCTTAAAAAAAAAAAAAAAAAGGTAACAGCAAACTAAATGTTTTATTATTCTAAAGCCAATTTATAGTTCCATTTGGCAAGTCTTAATTTTGGCCCTTTTGTGTGTGTGTGTGTGTGTGTGTTTTGCAGGCTTGTACAGGAGTGTCTGCCCCCCGCTGGCTCACGGACACCCTGCACAAAACAAGCAGCATTCTTCACATTCCCGAAAGCTGAAGTGGAGTGAGACATCACTGCATACAGCGCGTGTAACCTAGAGCTCTATATGAGCCTGGGATTCCTCAGGAAACCTCAGCTCAGTAAGAATAGGATGTCATAGCACTGCTGGCACACTGGCAGTCAACATGAAATCAAAATTGACCCAATTTACTTTCTCAAGAACATTCCTGGTAATACTGTACATGATTGATTAGTCCATGTTATTCCAAAGAAAGAAAAATGTCTTTGTAATCACTCATATTGTTCCGCCTCTAAAATGACTTTCCTTTTCATTTACATCATGAATCCCTCTTACTTTTTCATCCTCTTTCCTCTAACAAATCCATTCTGGTATGTAACGCCCACTTTCATGATCCGCCATACCCCCCCATGTGTGCATATATATATATATATATATATATATATATATATATATGTATATACATACATACATACATATATATACACATATATAACCCCCCCCCCCCCCCAAAAAAAAAATTATATATGTATGTATGTATATATGTATGTGTGTATATAAATGCTTGTATATATAACACATTTGAATAAAAAATCATAATGAATAAGGCCTAAACGTAAGACTGGAAATGTATTTTCTTGCCCCTGAAATACATTTTGAAATATATTTTAATATATGAAAGTTGATAAATATATATAATAAATATATCTTATATTTTAAAAGTGTCACAGTTTACAACGTAAATTTAGCATGTATTTTAATATATTTGTAGTCAAAATTACTATTATTATTATTTTATTACTATTATAATTACTTAATTATTTACTTATAATTTACTTAATTATTAATTTTTTCAAAATGATTTCCCATATACTCATAAACTTTTTATTTTATGCATTTCTTCTCTCCCGTAGCTGGCTTCCTAATCTATTTGTATAATCCACCTGGACCTATATAATACGGATATTGCCCTATCTATTAACTTACACAAAACTGCAACTGAGTTTATTGTAATATTGCACCTCTTTTACCTACTTTTCAATGTATATTTATGTATTTATTTAATACTTGATTGATTTTTTATTTTTATTTTATTTTTTTATTTGTAAGGGAAGTAACTGGTTTTTATTTAGTTTTACACGTAAACTGAACAAGTTTCCCATCCCCTCTTTACATTGGGACCCATGTCAAAAGGTCATCACCCTTGTGGCCTTGTGTGGTCCAGCTGTCGCCTACGTCAGGAGCTCCTGAATCGTTTCAGCCCTAAAATAGTCTGCAAACTTTAATTTTAGGAACAACTTGGAATAACCCTGGCTCCCATTCACAACACTTTTCCTATGCTAGAACAGTTCACAAGGCAAGGTAAGGTAAAGCAAGTTTATTTATGTATTTCATACACAATGACGATTCAAAGGGAAATTGGTATCTAATCTATATTTCAGATGCATTTACTTATGTTAATAAGCAGGCGTTGCAAGCAATCAGGTGATCATTATTGTAAAAAATAACCCCCTTCTGTGTGATGCAAAATCTGTTTTAAGTAATATATGTATAGTTTTTCATATGTGATTTTAGTATTACAATGTTTTTTTGGAGCTAGACACATTTTTTTCTGCATTATTTATAAAGGATATTATATTAACAAGTTTCCTTTAACTGGGTGATTGCCCTTAAAGTATTCTGCTGCTACACCCAATAAATCAGATGAGTCAAAAATACTAAAAGACAGCAATGGACTCAAATCTAGCAGACAAAAAAAAAGAAAGAGAGAGCGAGTAAATTAAGTCCCACACTGTAAACCTCCCGCCTACCCACAGCACTAACCAATGAGGAGCCGCGCATTTTAGGCGCTGCTCTCCGATTGGCCACTCGCTGCCTGACTGACAGTCCGTGTGAATGAAGTTTTTTCCCACTTTGGCTCCGTGAAGTTTCAGTGACGGGGGCATCACTGCAGCGCACTGAAGGAAAGGAAAGAACAGAAGGGAAAAGAAGGGAGAGAGGTGCGCCATCCATCCATCTATCCATCCACTGAATGTTCCCGCAGGACTTTATTAACGTACGGCTGCATGAGAGGCTTTGAGTTCTCGCGCTTTCTCTCTCCGGGACTGTTGGGTTACTGGTTCTGTCCTGATATCAAGCAGTTGTCATAATAATATAACCGAATTCTTCGCGTCAGGACGGGCGCAGGTGGTCATGGATACACCTATCAGATGGAAAGTAAAGCGGAGGTTTAAGGAGGTGCGGCTCTCGGTATTCCTTGTATTCCTGATGTTTGTCACCTCACGAGTCAGCGCAGGTAAGCGGAGAATCAGCTGTTCCCAAACTGTTACTTTGTGCCGCGGGCCGCGCTCTCCCGGGGCTGCGCTTCTCCTGCGCGAGTGCATTTCACGGTCAGTCCGCTGTCCCAGGACTGGAATGACTGTAGGGGGTGATGGTAGGCGCCCTAGAGTGGGATTTTTCAACTAGTTCCGTTTTTATTTTTGGAAACATTAGTGCAAGCAGCGAACGGATCCATGGAAGTTTTCCCGTGCAAAGCAACCTCTGCATGAGGATATCGTGATGCATCATCTATTGTGGCACGCGAAATCCTGAATCCAAAACGCTGTTCTGAAGAACCTAAGTTCTATACAGCCTAATTTTTCTTTGCTGAATCTCAGGGACTTCAAGAAACCATTGAAGAAGCTTTATCATTAGGGTATGAGATCAGGACCCCTTTTGGTTTCAGATTACCATCAATGCTGATGTGTGAACACGCAACCTAGAAATGGGTTTTATAGACTTTTTGGAAGATGTTTGACATGCTTTTTAGGGGATCTGGCAGAAAATAGTTTTCCTCCAGCAGGCGCGCTGACTGCAGAACGTAATTGGAAAAATATGCAGGATCATGAGAAACACACCAGAAGAGAAAGAGAGAGACAGAAAGAAGTTAGTTTTTTTTTTCATAGGCTCATTAAAGAAACCAACCACTCTGGCTGTTGTCTCAGTTTATTGAAAAAAAAAAACAGATTGATAAATGCACATTAATGCTCGTTAGTTGTAATGTCTTGGCTTCTGGTAGATGACATGTAATGAAGAACATCAGTGGGTCAGGGTGGAGTCGCCGCGTGTCTGCTCTAGTAGATCAGAGATGCTCGAGGTGAAGCTCGCAATTATCTTGTAAACCACTTAAAGAAAGAATTTCCCAGGAGACTATGTAAAACAGTTAATGTAGAGAGCAATTTCATGCATTTATCAAATCACATACATTCTCATCTCATCTGCAATATGCCATTAGTTAAAACTCAAGATTTGTTTTTAAATCATGCATGCAATATGCAGAAAAATGTGTTCTTCTTTTAGCACATAATAGCCAACTTTCTATGGTTGCATCAGTTTGACACCTGGTTTTAGTGTCATGTCATTATGAAGCTCTGTATCACACTCAGATTTGATAGTGTTAAGTTTATTAGTTGTGAATGTGAATCTGTGGTTTGCACAGTAACGACAGAGCCAAAGCAGACAGGGTTTGATCTCTTATTCTCATCCTCCTTGTTTCTCCAGCCTGTCCCAGGGAGTACCCCTCTCTCGCTTTCTTCAGGCTGGAGGGCGAGAAAGAGAGGGAGGAATAGAGGGAGGGGGGATAAATTCTGCTCCACATGTGTGATTAGCTTCGTGTCTGGTCATGGCTGCTTGGCTGCTCATTATAATGATGGAATTATTGAGAACATTTTGGTCCAGGGATTTCTGAAGAACATGCTGATTTACAGTATTTAATAAAGAATGAACCTGGCAATGATCTTAGCGGATGGACTCTTAAAAAAAATCAAGATTCCAGTTAGAATCATAAACAGTTTTATAATCTGGCTATATATTCTGTGGAAAGCACAACTCTGATCTGAAGATGAAATAATGAAACATCAAGAGAACCTTATAGCAACTCAGGAACCTTTTTGGGTTATGGAAAATCTGGAATTTTTAAACTGTAATTTCCAGACCTGGAAAAGTCATAAAAAAAAAAAAAAATTCTGGTTAAGCTCTGAAATTTTAAATCATGAACATCTGGATAAATCATGGAAAATAATTTGTTCAAATGGTGTGAAAACGTGTTTTAACAGCCAAAAGTATTTCTTTTGCTGCACTTGAGAACCATTCATTTTCTGTTTAGGAGTCTATCTCATAACTGTTAAATCACTCAACTTTATCACTTTTGCTTGCATGAGTCAAGGCTGAATTAATTGGAATGATTCATCGACTTGATTGATTGCTTATATATTAAGAACATCTGTCACTGAGCATCTTTTGAGTAAATTCCACCTCAGACTGGAATTTATAGTCTAGAATGCGTTGGGCTCTGTTCTAAATACAGCTCTGATCCCTATGTAGTGTACTTAATTTCTAAAATGCTTCCAGTTTTTTTAGAACACGCGTGTATTTGGGTAATGTAGAAAAGATGGTGGACTCGATCCGCAGCCAGACTGGCAGGGAAGCAATTACCGAGCTGTGAAGCTGAGTCAGTCAGCACAGCAGAGCTCACTGCTTCCACCACACGTGGTCTAATGGTGATGTCATGCATTGGGCGGGACTAACCAAATGGAATCTGTAGGTAGAGAATGACGTGCTGCGTTTATGGTGGGACTAGCATTGCGTTGTGGGATACAGTGGCGCCTTTACGTCACAGTAGGCAGAAGCTTAAAAAGGCAAAAATGGCTGAAGGGGATGCAGCTGCACTTCCTGTGCAGGGCTGTTCTGCTTTATTACTCACACTAGTGCTGTTTTATGAGTGTTTTAGAACGCTCTCGGCCTCACTCATTGAGTCTGCTGGGTGTGTGCTTCTCTTTTGAGAGTAAACAAATTCTTTTTAACAAATGGCATGTTGTAACAATTGTTTATTGCCCACGTGTGTTGTCTCTGGTTTTGGTTAATCGTTGTTGTGTTCTGCAGACCCTTAAAACCATGAGAGGAGAAACTCTGCAACGTTTGGAGCCAAACTTTCACACCCTTGGAGCCTTTCAAAAATGTTTCTTGTATAATGAGAGCAAGCTGCCCATTTCAGCGGTCCCAGTTCTTCATTCAGTGTTTGATATATTGAGAAGAATAGAAAGGAATATTAACTTCACAAATCAGATTTGTGTTGCCTTTGGCTTGATGGGTTCCATTAACAGAACAAACAGTGTCTCCCCTTGGCTATTAAAAGGTACCAGTCCAGTTCCAACAGGAAGAGGATGAAAGGTTTTCTGCCTAATCGAACTCCCAGAATCCCCTTTTGCTTACTAACTAGTTTGTAAGATTAAGATTTGTACACTCCAAATCATAGTATGTTGAAAATGTAATGTTAAAGGTGCCAGGCTGGCCGGCATACTAGTTAAGATGGATTTGAAAGTATGCATGAGTTTCATGCTCTCCATATAAAGAAGTTTGCAAGTTTATGAGTTAACTGTGTGCTTTGCAGAAAATAGTATGTCAGTAGTGACTGGATAAAATAGGTGTGCATCTATTCACATGCTATCTCTCATATTTAGCATGCAAGATTAGTGCACCTTAATGTCATAGTATGTCAAAAGTGACTAAATTGCATAGTATTTATAATGCATTTTAAAAGTATTAATCAGTCTCATGCTCTTCATATTTAATTGTATGCAAGATTAAGAGTAAACCACTGTACCTAAATCATTGTATGTTGAAATTAGTAGGCCTATGTCAGTAGTGACTGGTTGTCATAGTATGCAAATATGCATCCGTTCACATTCAATCTATTTGATACAACATGCAATATTAAGATTTGTGCAAATAAATCATAGTAGGTCAAACTGACTGGATTGCATAGTATTTACAATGGATTTTTTTTAAGTATGCATCAGTCTCATGCTCTCCATACTATATTGTATGCAAGATTAAGAGTAAACTATCTAAATCAGAGTATGCTAAAATAAGTATGTCATTAGTGACTGATATAGCATGCAATAATAATATCTGATATGGCATGCAATATTAAAGTTAGTGCATGACAAATCATAGTGTTTTTAAAATGTTACATTAAAAGTAACTGGATTGCATAGTATTTACGATGGATTTTATAAGGATTTATCAGTCCAGATAGCATACTACAAAATTCAGTGATGCATATTTTAATCTTAGCCTACGTAGTATTAGTATTAGGATATTAGGATTATTTCATTCCAGGTCATAGTACTGTATGCTTAAATATGTTTGAAGCATGCTGAATGCATAGTTTTTGGGCTCTTTGCAAATTTGTATCAATCCGTAATTTTATGACAATATAGTATGTATGCTGTGCTTGTTTGCTACATACTTAAAAGCATGAACTTTTCTTTGAAAGCACGGGATGTACTTATTAAAGTTAGTAGAGGTATGTGAATAGTTAACCGTGTCAGCAGTTTTGGATGTGTTTATGTAAGACCAGACTGGACCAGACCAGACCAGACCTCGACCTCGACTCTGTACTTGCCTTCAGTGTGTAGGAGGTCCAGCTCTGTAGAAGTAAGGTTTTCTTCCCTCTTGGTCTGTGTGGTTTGGGCTTTATAGCATGTGTTTTAAAGTTGCATTGTTTTATGATTGAAAGTGTTTCAAGTCTCCCTTCAATCTAAAACCACATTTGGGAGGGTGATAGTTGGTGAAACCTTTAAGGTCTCAGTTCACACACTATAAAACCAGATATGGCCTCTTTCAGATGTGAGGACCAAACCCTGACCCACATGTTTGCTGGGTTCAAACTCACATAAAGTTCACTGGAGTTGCTGGAGTCTATTATATTCATCAAACATACTGAAGATTTTTTACAAAATGAATACATATATAAATTAAAATATAATATTATGTATTAATGAAATCAATTAATTATAAATTATTTAAAAAACCCTCTATTGCAGTGATTCAGTTCAGATTCACGAAACTATGCAATAGTTGGAAAGATCCACAACTTAAAAAGAATGTATTTAAGAACATTTATTTAACTTGAGTGATGAGTCAAATGAATCAATGAATCATTTTCTGAACCAGTTAACTGAATTGAATTGTCTGAATCGCTAAAATGAATCTTCTAATGAGAAAGGAGGTTGAGAAGTGTTGATGCATGTATGTGCCTGTGCTGGAGAAAAAAGACAAGAGGAAAGTGGAATAAAACAAGTGACTGATGGGAGAAAAGGAGGTGAGTTATAGTAGCTATTGAGAGCAGACCTACAGGAGATGAGGTCACGGGGTCAGAGGTTAAAGGTGGCATACTGTGGGTGGTGACCTTCAGATTATGACCACCCCAAAAGTTTACAGTGTTCCACCCCGAGACACAGCGTCTGGAAAACACATCACTTTAAGTGCAGACATAGACAGATCCATTTCACACTGTTTTGATGTGAAAAAGTGTCTTGAAATGGTGTTTACATTTTATACTTACAGTGTGTAAAATTATAAATGTTATGTTCTTTAATTTAATGCAGGATTTTCTGAATATAAGTATTACTTTCTTAAAATATCATAGTGATCCCACATTTTTGAACAGAAATATATGAAGGATAAATGATTTTAACACTAACCCTAAGTATTAAAGGGGTGGTTGATTACAATTTCACTTTTTTAACATGCATGTTAAAATATATTCATATATGAATCGCAATTCTGTCTTCTAATGATTCTAATGGATTCACAAGTTTCAAAATCTATGTTCTAAAGAAGCGGATCTTAACACTGTTTCTTGTGCCCCGCTACTCTGCACATGCTCTGCATCTCTCTTTCTTTCTCTCTCTCTCATTCAGCTCAGCTCCAACAATGAACTGTTCCAATTATACACTTATTTTCACATAGCTATGAGAAGCGTTAACCGTGGACACGCGTACGGTTGCCGTACTGTATTAAAGCTTTAATCAGGATAAAACCATATATTAAAAGCTAACATAAGTAGTAGCATTTACAAACAACAGTGTATCTAAAAGTATGAGACAACAACAAACAAAAAACATATGCCTACCATTAAAAGCTGGCTTGCACAGGTTCTGCGTGATCCTCTTCAATAATATCCTCGTGCTCAAACCATAAGCAATATGTACGACGCTGTTGTTTACAATACAACCGGAGCACATGCTGCTGAGGTGAGGGCCACGACGTTTAGACTCGCACTAGAGGCGGTTTAGCCAATCACAACACAGAGCTAGCTAACCAATCAGAGCCCATCTCCTATTTCTGAGGGAGGGGCTTCAGAAAAGCAGGAAATGATCAGCGCATTTCTCAGAGAAAGGACAGAAGTTTTTTTTTTTTTAAACTAAGCATTAACACCCTCCTTGAACTGCCACCTTAACGTGGTGGAGGGGTTTGAGTACCCGAATGACCCTAGGAGCTATGTTGTCTGGGGCTATATGCCCCTGGTAGGGTCTCCCAAGGCAAACAGGTCCTAGGCGACGGGTCAGACTAAGAGTGGTTCAGAACCCCCTTATGAGAAGACAAAATCAAAGGACCCTGACGTCGCCCGGTATGGCGCAGCCGGGGCCCCACCCTGGAGCCAGGCCCGGGGTTGGGGCTCGTATGCGAGCGCCTGGTGGCCGGGCCTCCCCCCACGGGGTCCGGCCGGGCTCAGCCCGAAGGAGTGCTTAGACAATCGGGCGGCAGTCGAAGGCGGGGGCCTCGACAGCCCGATCCCTGGACACGGAAACTAGCTCTAGGGACGTGGAACGTCACCTCACTGGCGGGGAAGGAGCCCGAGATTGTGCGTGAGGTTGAGAGGTTCCGACTAGCGATAGTCGGGCTCACCTCTACGCACAGCTTGGGATCTGGAACCACAGTCCTCGAGAGAGGATGGACTCTTCACCACTCTGGAGTTGCCCATGGTGAGAGGCGGCGGGCTGGTGTGGGTTTGCTTATAGCCCCCCAGCTCAGCTGCCATGTGTTGGAGTTTACCCCGGTGAACGAGAGGGTCGCTTCCCTGCGCCTTCGGGTCGGGGATAGGTCTCTCACTGTCTTTTGTGCCTACGGGCCGAACGGCAGTGCAGAGTACCCAGCCTTCTTGGAGTCTCTGGGAGGGGTGCTGGAAAGTGCTCCGACTGGGGACTCCGTCGTTTTACTGGGGGACTTCAACGCCCACGTGGGCAACGAAAGTGACACCTGGAGGGGCGTGATTGGGAGGAACGGCCCCCCTGATCTGAACCCGAGCGGTGTTCAGTTATTGGACTTCTGTGCTAGTTACAGCTTGTCCATAACGAACACCATGTTCAAGCATAAGGGTGTCCATCAGTACACGTGGCACCAGGACACCCTAGGCCGTAGGTCGATGATCGACTTTGTGGTCGTTTCATCCGACCTCCGGCCGTATGTCTTGGACACTCGGGTGAAGAGAGGGGCGGAGCTGTCAACCGATCACCACCTGGTGGTGAGTTGGATCCGATGGCGGGGGAGGAAGCTGGACAGACTCGGCAGACCCAAACGTACTGTGAGGGTCTGCTGGGAACGTTTGGCCGAGTCTCCTGTCAGAGAGATCTTCAACTCCCACCTCCGGCAGAGCTTCGACCGGATCCCGAGGGAGGCTGGAGATATTGAGTCCGAGTGGACCATGTTCTCCACCTCCATTGTCGAAGCGGCCGCTCGGAGCTGTGGCCGTAAGGTTTCCGGTGCCTGTCGAGGCGGCAATCCCCGAACCCGGTGGTGGACACCGGAAGTAAGGGATGCCGTCAAGCTGAAGAAGGAGTCCTATCGGGCCTGGTTGGCTTGTGGGACTCCTGAGGCAGCTGACAGGTACCGGCAGGCCAAGCGGACTACAGCCCGGGTGGTTGTGGAGGCAAAAACTCGGGCCTGGGAGGAGTTCGGTGAGGCCATGGAGAAGGACTATCGGTCGGCCTCGAAGAGATTCTGGCAAACCGTCCGGCGCCTCAGGAGAGGGAAGCAGTGCCCTACCAACGCTGTTTACAGTAGAGGTGGGGAGCTGTTGACCTCAACTGGGGATGTCGTTGGACGGTGGAAGGAATACTTCGAGGATCTCCTCAATCCCGCTGTCACATCTTCCATTGAGGAAGCAGAGGCCATGTTCCAGTGACTTAATTCTTATTCGATTTCTGATAACTTCTCTTTGTTGGTGAAATGATAGGGTTGCGTGACATTGTTCCTGGGAGGCAGAAGCAAGTAAAGGGCAGGTTTTAGCTTCTGGCCCGATGGTGGAAAAGCGGCTAGAATAAAAACAGTGAACCACCCATTTAAATGTTTGTTTGTAACTTATCACTGTTCATGACTTGAATTGATCCTTAAATCATGTAACTTGTCATGAAGAGGTATTTAACTTACACCTTAGCAACTGCATAGCAGCTCCCTAGTAACCACATAGAACACTCTAGGGATGTAATGGTTCTCTGTAAAAAATCAATCCATACTACCAACGGTTCGGTATGCACTTGCACCGCGGTTCAAATTAAATCTGATAATGCATCTCTGTAATATGGTTTGTTAAAAATAATAACATGTAAAACAGACAGAGTTTGGCTAATGTATGTTTGTGTCAATGGATACTTATGCTGGATACTCATGCTGGATACAATGGATACTTTGCAATTCATTAAAACAACAGCAGTAAAAAAAAATAAAAAAAATTGGACAGACCAGTGACTCTTTGTAAACTTTGTTCAATGCGAGTGCCATATGCTGTAATATGCATGCATGTGCAGGTGAGACCTGACCAGCAAACTCTGCTATCTGTGTCTAAACTAAACTCATTTAAGACTCGCCAGTTAAAACATTCATGAGCTAGAAGATGCACAAAACATACAGAGCTGTCCTGAGACCATGACTCTAAAACCGTGATACGAACCAAACCGTGAGTAATTTGAACTGTTACACCCAAACTAGAAACCTATAGACGGTTTCAACGGCAACAACATAAACAAACGTTACTTTGCATGCGCGCTTTTGTGGACCTAACTTAACTTCCGGTAGACTTCCAAATAGTAACAACTCAATAACAACAGCCAAGTCCCTCTAGAGTAGATATTTTTTGATAAACAAACAAAATAGGTTTGCCGCGTGGATCAGGCGGACTTAATGAAAATGCAAATTCATTCTTTGCCAGCAGGAGATGTTTTAAAGCATAGACATAAAGGGCGAGAAATAGAGGTTTCCCCAGTAACAGCTGTAAACAAAGCAGAGCTGGTACGCTCACACGCTGTTTTATCAGGCATATAACATGCAAGTCTTCCTTCAGAAATACAGCGATATAAAAACACCTGTGCTTTGTTTTGATATTTAAACAAATAAATGTAAGGAATTATTATTATTAAACGTGCAGTACATTACTCATGTTTATTCAACGAAGCCTTTTTGAAAATCGATCAGTTTTAAAATTGTGGCGAGTCTCCAAAAATAAATAAATGTATGGGAAACACATCCCGCAGCACAACCACCTGACCCCAACTTCAGTCTACTCATCACATTGACTTTAACTGCGTTTGTAGAAGGCACCGCAGCCAGACCGATATATACACAACACAGACCGGAAGTTAACTTAGGTCCAGGCGCGTGCGCCCGATGAAACCGTCTATAGCAAGTTAGCAAAATTCTAAAACCTTTCAGAATACATTAGCATTTGCATGCAAGGTCTCTAGAAACCATAGCAAACACCCTAGAAACCCAAATTCACTGCACCAATGAAGGTTTTTTTGCTAAAGTTTTCTTTATAAAGTCAGTCTAGTTAAATCAGTATCATGGGGGGCAGACAGGGTTTTAGTCTTTCGGATTACACTTGGTCCTGATACAGCCCGCCACCCCTGCTGCTCACACACACACACACACACACACACACACACACACACACACACACACACACACACACACACACACACACACACACACACACATTGTTTTCTGCCATGCATGCGTGTGTGCTAAGATCTCTGGTTCTCAGAGTTTGAGAGTTTAAGTTTTTGAGTATTGTATTTCTGTCTGCTCTGTTCTGTATGAATGGACTCTTTAACAGAGCTTTTAAATGGACGCCATGTTTGGGCTTTGCTAAGGCTTTGTTGTGAATAATTGAGGGGGTCATTATGAGTGTGTGTGTGTGTGTGGCACCCCTATGATGGCCTGAGGTTCCCCTGGGCTGTCATGAAGCTCACACATGTGCACACACTTCTTCTAGAATAACATTCCCTACATACCTGTTCAAGAGCTGCTAACTCAGTGTCAGCATGACTAGAGCACCCCAGAGCATCATGGGATATGTTTGTTTTTGCAGCGAAAAGCCACAGATGGACCAGCATCACTAGTTTTCTTTTATTTCTTGGCATTTGGGATTCGAGCTATGAGAGCGAGAGTTTGTGTTCTCACATCTGGAAGCTATAGCCGTCATTGTGCTGTCTGCTGATCCCAGAGAAAAAGAGGGAAAAAAGAGCGGGGAAAAAAGGAAAAATGTCTTCCAGATGTTTTTTTTCCTCCCCTCACCATGGAACAGCAGAGGAATAAAATACCGTTTCATTAAGACAGATGATAAATACACGTTCCTCGCACAGAATCAAGTGAGATGGAGGGTCGCAAAACGCGCTCTGACTTCACTCCAAACACAAAACGGCGTCTGCAGACCCACTGACCTGACCTTTTTTTTGCAGAATGATGCATGCATATCTGTTTATTTGTGTGTTTATGCGTCTGTGAGATGGAAAGAGTGGGTGGGATATGTCCATCTTTTTTTCAAGGTTTTTACTTTAGTGTGTTTTACATGGTTTAGAAATTCTAAAAATAATTAATAAATGAGGAAATTAATTAATTATCAACAATCTTAATTTATTATCTAATATGTATATAATTTGTTAGAATATGTAATATTAATAAAAAAAATTAATAAATTTATATTATATTCAAAGTATATATTTTAATGCTACAATTTTAATTTAAGAAAATTACATCGCTGTAATATATTTAGCCAACTGTCTAAAAAATTTTATGTTTTATAATATAATATAATATAATATAATATAATATAATATAATATAATATAATATAATATAATATAATAATGTTGGAAAATGTATTGAAAACATGACAAATATAAAATAAATTCTGATTAAGAAAAGCATTTTTGCTGTGCAATATTGTCGTAGGATTGCTTAACTGGCTTTTTCATTTCAAAATGATAGCAAATAGGTGTTGATGACAGAAATCATATACGTGATGTATGAATCAAACAGGCTTAGAATGGTTTCTTAAATGGTTTTCCACATATCATTGTTTAGACATGAACTGAGAAATCAAATTAAATTCACTTGAACTTTTGACTATAAAAACATCATGTAAAACAGCCTATGACTTCTAAATGATCATGTTTTTTTTCATGTGAAAATCTTGATAACATTATAAGTGGACCTCAAATACAAAAAAGGCAGTTCATGACCCCTTTAAAATGATATACATTGACAGTGGTGAGATGGAGTTGCTGCTTGTATGCATGAAGTTAATTTCTGATCAGCTTTGTTGCATTGCCAACAGACTCTGACACTCATGTCATTTCAAATCGCCAGTGAAAATGAGTGACTTCCTGTCACTTTGTCCTTATGAACTTCTGTCTGTACAAATATCACTTAACAGAGATGCTTGTCCTCGAATGTGATTGTGCAGTTTTGTGTGTGTGTGTGTGTGTGTGTGCAGTGACCTCTGTTGTGGCTTGTAAGAACCCTAAAATATCACATGCCACATTCATGACCCTGAAACAAGGAATTATGGGATTGCCTGGGGTTTATGGCCAACACACACATACATCTCTCTCTTGCTTTTATTGGGTTTTATTTGAGTGACTGCTGATGTATCTCTCCTTCTCATGGAAAGAAGAGGCTTTTTTGTGACAAACAGATGAAAAACATTCATTCATGTGTTTCAGAAATGTTCAGGAACACTACAAAACATCAGACGTCTGGATCCCTCGTCCAAATAATGACCCCAAAACTAGGCACATTTTCTGTTTGCAAACTAAAGTGTATCATGTGAAGCATAGTTCGTTTCCATGCTAGTGCAAGATAAGGGATCTCTTTTGTAGGTTTTCTTTTTTATATGCCAAAAGTCACAAATACCAATTTACCACAATTACAATATCTGTAATTATGGTATTCCTGTGGAAACTATGACTACTGGGGTAAATGTTTGTAAGGGTCAGTACACATGAGCTTTCAAAGCCTCTTTGAGCTTTCATAAGGTTTTGATTTTCCTGTGTATGAGGAATAACTTGAGGGCAGTAGCTGGTCCTGTAATGCTTCATTTGAGCTGTATGCTAAACGTCCTGTGCTTGACTCTTGTCTGTGTGTTTAAGTCTTTTACAATGCTTTGCTATACTGTACATAATCAAACTATTTTATAAACTATAAACAAACTATATTTTATTATATTTTACATCCTAGAGATGACCATCTTGTCTTTTTTATTTTATTTTATTTTATTTAAATCCTAGAGATAACCATCATGTGCCCTATTTTAATTTATTTTTATATCTTAGCCATGACTATTTTATTTTATTTTATTTTATTTTCATTTCATAAAACTGACCTACAAATTTAATTTAATTTAATTTAATTTTTTATTTTTTTTTATTTTTCAGTATCACATTTTCTGTATTTAATTTTTTTTATCAAGTATCTTCCCATTGGCTGTGATTTGTCCCTAAGTGCAACATTTCCACTTTTAGTAAGGACAGTAAAATTGTGCCGTTCCTAGTTCATAGAAAAATGCCAAATACTATAGCGAGCAGTTTTGTGCTGATCCAGTAGGAAACAGTACAGTGACATCATCAGCTCCCTTTTGACCCTGCACACTTCGAATACGCTCATGCAAATGATCAGATTTGTGTTCTGTCATTACCTGGAGGTTTTCCTGGGACACTGAGTGGGTAATGAGTGATTTATAATGTTCAGTTGGTTATTCATGAGATGTTTAGGGAATCCTGCAGGTCCAGACATGCGAGAAGAACTTTAGGATTCTGGAGTGGTGTGCGGAAAGCTGACATTCCTTCCACTGCCCTCATACTGAGAATATAAAATAGTCTCTCTCTCTCTCTCTCTCTCTCTCTGCAGTAGCACATTATGAACTGGCCACAAAAACCACAGAAACGTTCAGCTCTCTCCAGAAAGAATTAAACACACACACACTTCACTCGCGCTCCAGCAGAGGACAGAGAGGCTTTTGTATAGAGTTGTAATAATCTGGCAATATATGTCGTGTCGCATATGACTGAGGTCATGTTAATGAAACTGTGGTGATGTCTTTGATGAGCTGTTTTATGGTGTATTATTTTTGTATAATGATGTATTATTTTTGTAATGCAGATATAATTCTAACAGAATATTAACATAAAAGATGAAATTTAAAGTTAAATGAACAATTACAGTACCATGGTATTACCAAAATTTTTGTAAAAGGTCAAAAATAATGTTTACATAGTATAACCGAATGTTACTCCGGTTATACTATGGTTTTGGTTCATGTTTTTTGTACACAATACCATGGTAATACTGTGCTTTACCATGATTATACCATGCTTTTTGAACATTTACCATGGTAATACCATATTTTTGAAGATGTTATCTTGGTAATACCTTACCCTTGGTTGTACTGTTTTTACATGCATCATGATAATAGCATGCTTTTTGGAAATGTATGATGCTAATAACATATATATATATATATATATATAGTTAATATATTTATATTTATATATATTATAAATATAAATAAATTATTATTATTTATATTTACATATATTTAATATGTTATCCTGGTATAACCTTGTTTTTGTACATAGTATAATGGTAATACTATTTTTTTCATGTACTATGATAACTACCATGTTTTTACGGTAATACAGCAATACCATGCTTTTTTTTAATTACCATGATAATACCATATACGTGTACATGTTACCCTGATAATATCTTGATATTTGTACATGGTACTATGGTAATACCATGTTCCTTTTGCATTTACCATGATTGACCATGCTTTTTTGGAAATTTACCATATTTTTGTTCATTATACCATGGTAATACTGGTTTTGTTTGAACATGTACTATGATAATACTACCGTTTGATTACGAGTATAATCCCATGATGATATTTTGTAACATAGTATGTATTTAAAATACCATGGTACATGACTATGGTAATCATTCAGTAACATAATTTAAATCAAAACAGTGTATTATTTCCATCAGATTTTGTCATTGTACTGGAGTTTTGTTTGGATCAGTCTACTTTGATCTTAGCATGAAGCTGGTTTTTATGGGTTTGGATGAAGTTGTAGTAGAGAGTGATTTCACTGTTATGCTTTTAATGAGTAAGTGAGAGGTGTCTTTATGTAATAAATGTGTGTTTGATTTCACGGTAAGGGATGCACGCTGCTTTCTTCTTAGTGTGCAGTTATCCCTGGTGTGCTGATTAAATTGGATGCATTTGTAGATGAAATGTCTGTGTGACTGAGTTGTGGTACAACACCACATGAGTCATGGTTTCCAGCATCTAATGCTCACGCTGAACGCCAGCCAGCCATTCGCTCAGTGAACGTGAGCTGTTCAACACGGAAAAACTCTACACATGCTCTTTGCTAAAAGAGAAGCTATTTTCACATTTTAAGACAATAAAATCTGATGAAAAGTGTTTGTGTGTATGTGTGAGTGTATGAATGTTGCAGATGGATGAAATGGTTTTTGCTGAATGAGTCGGTCTTGATTGCCGCTCATGTTAGTGGAAACCAATGAACACCACAAAGCCTAACCAAACGACCAACCATACCATTATGGTGCACTTCAAACAACCTACTGAAAGAGAGAGAGAGAGAGAGAGAGAGAGAGAGAGAGAGAAGAAAATATATATAACAAGTATAATTGCATGCTGAAAGACAGGAAATATACTTAAGTCGCTTTAGAAGCTCAAAGCACCTGGTCGAATACCTGCACTCCTCCCGCTTGATTGGCTGCTGTTGGTTGAGGAGCTGTCAGTCACTCAGATTGACCTGATCATTAAACTGTCAGCACAGACCTTCTAACAGCCTCCCAGAACACCTTAGCGACAGGATAGCAATCCAATACAATAACAGTGTGCTAACAGCCATTCAGAACACATGTGCAACCACCTAGACATGCATTAGACACCACATAGCAGCCAATAACAGCCATTTAGAACACCATAGCAACAGAACACTAGAACACTAGCAACCACATAGCAACACTCTGGTTAGAACACCCTAGCAGTTATAGTCCAGTGATGAGTCATGTGCTTCTATCCGAAAGGGAAAAAAAAATCATAGGCTGCATTTATTTGATAAAGAAACAACAACAGTAAAACAGTAGTTTTGTGGAAATATTACTACAATTTAAAATAACTGTTTTCTATTTGAATGTGTTTTAAAATGTAATTTATTCCTGTGATCAAAGCTGTATTTTCAGCATCATTCCTCCAGTCTTCAGTGTCACATGATCCTTCAGAAATCATTCTAATATGCGGATTTTCTGCTCAAGAAACATTCATTCTGTAATGAATTAATCTTCGTAATCATCGGGAAGAAGGAGGCGGGAACCGGCGGACAATCCAATAACATTTTAATAATACAAAATAAACACAAAACAGCGCACCAGCCCCTCACGGACGACTGGTGCGCTCAAATAAAAACCAAAACACAACTAAAAGCCCAGGCCTGGTCCTCTCTCGTCCTTCACTGTCGTCGCTCCAGTTTTATATCCTTCCATCTCCTACGTGGGACTCGAGACCGGCGGTGGGCCGCAGGTGCCACTGCAACGTGTTGGCCGGCGACAGCCTCTGACCTCACTACCAGCGCGACTATAAATACGCGCCCGTAGGACCCGTCACTTACCTTCTTCGTGAAGCTTGCGTCCGAAGCATGGCAGGGAGCTAGAGGACGCAGTGTCTCGTTCCCTCTCAGGGAACCATGGTTACATTCGTAACCTAAGACGTTCCCTGTCAAGGGAACTTCGAACTGCGTCCTCTGAGGGGACACTATGGGGAACAGTATACCCACTTCGCCATGCTGAGGGGAGTGCAGACCAGAATCATGGCAAACACTAAGTACCAACTCTACCATTTCACCGGGAGTCGCCCCTGGGATGGTTCGATGGCTGTCTATGACATTATCCCTTATGGCCAAAGGCCTAAGCTACATACCCAACTTACCTGTAGGGCCCTGGCCCGGGGTAGAGTTGAAGGCTTGGAATCACAAAAGATTCCTTTAAAGGGATACGGCTAAGAACCTAGCACTTTCTTCTACCAAGTCTTGCCTGTCACACAGGGGCTACTGCTAGCTTTCGTAAAAACTTGCCGAAAGAGCTGTCCCAACAGTACTCTAGTAGCGGCGCCCTGTTCTAGATAGGTATCAGAGGATACCTGGGTGGAGTGGTGCCCAAGATGAACGGGGCTTTAACCGACTCAAGAAAGGGCACGAAGCAGCCGCGCGAAGCCCTTACCATATAGGATTTTAGAAAGAACGCAGAGTACTAGCGTGCGAACTTACCACAGTGTGGATTTCAGAAAGTGTGCAAAGACTTCACTTCAGCTCGTAGATGGAATGGCCCGGGAGCAGAGCAATTGGAGGAAGGAATGTACAGATGAAGCCTCCGCCACATCTGTACCATGGCGTCCAGCCCCAATGGAGCTGGCTGAGTCAGAGGGAGCCAGAGGGGATAGTGCGATGCTCTATCGAGCCGCAAAACCGATCCACCCAAATCTGGCCAACCTCTCCTAACTCTGCTTCAACACCTTGGTGAGAAGGCGCCATTCCCCGAGCCTCAGCCCCTGCCTCAGCAGGATGTCTGCTCTCACAGTGCGTCTCAAAACAGTATGTAGTACTGGAGCGCTCTGATGAAAAAACCTCCTCAATTGCCCCCTCGAGGACATCGCGCGCGTACTCTTTGCCCAAACAAGAGACGCAAAGAGTGTGTGTGTCATCAGGTGTCAAATAACGCTGACACGGATGCACACACTGTTTAAACGCCTTGCTAGTGGATGCCATGATAACAATAATAGATCGCTCTTACCGTTTTGGTCGTTTCTCAGATGCACACTTCAAACAAAACAGTCAATGAAGACGAAGAAGATAAGTGACGGTCCTACGGGCGCATATTTATAGTCGCGCTGGTAGTGACGTCAGAGGCTGACGCCGGCCAACACGTTTGCGTTTTTCAAAGTATGCTTCAGACACGGGTCACTACGAGGTGTTCCCAATAGTGTCCCCTCAGAGGACGCAGTTTGAAGTTCCCTTGATAGGGAACAACCCAACTCACCTACTTTAAACTTGCATATATAACTTTTAAATTATATATATATATATATATATATATATATATATATACTGTATTACTGTATTGCGCAAAAATCTATTTTTGTAAATGTGAATGTTAAATATTTTGTTGAACAAGGACAAGAAATATGAAGTTTGGTTGTGTTGTTCAGAGGGCTGATCTTGTGTTGAGTCAGTTTTTCCATTTAACAGAAACACTGCTGTATGAGAGCGTGAGACACACACACACACACACACACACACACACACACACACACACACACACACACACACACACACACACACACACACACACACACACACACACACACACACACACACACACACTGTACATTATGTGTTTGTGCTGGTTGGTTTTGTTATTTATATTGATTAATACAAGCAGAATGATAGATATATGTGAGTAAACTAGAGATGATATGGGATGCGATCTGTATGTCTTTATACTGTAATTACTAATGTGTTTTGAATGAGACAATGGTTAAGTTTAATACTTAAGGTCAGAGGTTCAGAAAAATAACTGTCTTCCTGTGTCTCCTCCATTCCCCTTCCTGTGTGTGTGTGTGTTTGCTAGTGTCTCTCACACATGATTGTGTGTTCAAGAGCAACTGGACTCAGCCAAAATCAGTGAGGAAGATCCAAACTGTTTTCCAACCCTGCGTGCATATTGAAAAATTGTCCATGTTATGCTCAAGTGCAGGTCAAAAATGATGATTCATTTTATAGAGAATGACCTCAGTGACCCCAGCAGAGCTCTGCTGAAACCAAACATCATTCTGTGCTGAACACTGAACATTTGTTTGATTCTCACGAAGCTGTGATGGAGATCCAGGCTGGGATCATGTGATGGGTTCATTGTTAATTACCCATCCTTAGCGAGAGGTCCATATATATATATATATATATATATATATATATATATATATATATATATATATATATATATATATATATATATATATATATATATATATATATATATATTTATATATATAGTGTATAATGTATGTAGTATTAGAAAACAGAAATGTGATTTATCTTTTTTCTTGCATTTATTTGCATATAGAATTGCGAATGTTTTTGTTAATCTGTATCCATCTTCATAGAACAAAGCAAAATGTCATTTTATACAAACTCAAAAAATGTAGACTTGTTTAAAAGTTTTGCATTTTTTCTTGCTGCTTTGGAAGCTATGTTATTTCCTTCAGGAAATTCAAATCTAATATTAGCATTACAGCAAAGCTCTTTAATTCAGTACGATTTGGTTTAATGAGCTTTAGAGTAGCTTGAACATTTATAATGTGATCAAACAGTCAAGTTTTGACCTGTTATGATCTGAACTGGAGCATTTGGTAAAACGTAAGTGTGTTCAGGTGAGATGTGTGCTGTTTTTTGAGTTACAGCACAGTATGCATACGTAATGCTAACACAATTATTTTGAACATTTTAAAGCAAAAAGCAAGTAACCTTTAGCTTTGAACATTTATATCTTGAGCAGCTTTTTCAGATAGTGTCAGATCTCTGAGAACAGGAGTAGTTCTTGTGTGTGTGTGTTGTGCAGTAAGTAAAGCAGTTTGTGCAGTTTGTGTGTCTTGCGGTTTTGGATCTGGTTGTTTTGATGTGTTTTTCTGTTTTGTGTGCGTGGCATCTGTTTTGCTGTCATTAAAAGTTGGCTCTGAAAGCAGTACTGTTTAATGCTGAGGGAGACGGAGAGATTAGTCATTATGTTCATTTGATTTAAACTTAATTCCTGTGTATTTTAATTGCAAACATTTTTGTCTGATTATAATCATCTCAGGAAATGTCTGTGAGGTGGTGGATGTTTAGGAAAAGGAATTGGTCTTTCCTATAGGTGCTCTTTTATGACCTGAGCTGCGGTCTGTAGGGTGTTTGCTGAGGGAAGTACTGCGGTGACAGAGTAAATCTCAACAGGTGATGTTTGTGTTCCTCAGTAAGAGGGTAAACACACACACACACGCAGTGTAAACACTCCTGCTGAGCGCTGTAAGGTAAACTCGAGTGCTTCACCTGAACAGGTCCTGTACCGTATGTGTGGGTGATTTTAACATGACATGGATTTACAGGATGTTAATAGATTCCTCTTAACCTGGGCCCGGTTCCCCAAAACGTTCTTATCGCTAAGTAGTTCTTAACCTATTCCTTAACCTCTCACTTAACCTTATGGCACGGTTCCCGACACGTTCGTACGCTAAGTATATCTTCTGTAAGTCACACTTTCGTAAGGTTGGTCTGGACCATTCGTAGCTCTCTCTTAGCGTTATTTGAGCTCATGACGCTACTGTACAGCAGTCTTTAGAAACCAGCGCAGCGAAGTACAAGTCAAACTATGGTATGTTGACAATTTTGTGGCTCAACAATGATTTTCTGTTATTTTTTAAGACTCATAATAAATTATGTTCGCAATGGATACAGGCCTATTTATGAAGTTGACTTTATGTGGTTACAGAACTAATAAGGTGGTAATTAGCCTAGGCTTTTTCGTAATGTAATTAAAGCGAATTGGCAATCATTTTTTTGATAATTAAAATCTGGCAAACAATTTGGCTCTAAATGGCTAAGATCTTTAAATGGGTAAGCATGGTGGTGTCCAGTAAGCGACCAACTATCGATCCAACGTGTTCTTGTATTGAATCAAAGACGGGGTCGGACTCGGAGCCGTTTAGTCCATGTCAGTTTTTTTATTCGGCAAAACTTAAGCCCTTTTGACATTTTGCCTGACGTGGCTATATTAAAAAAAATCCCCTCCCAAGACAACTCATTGTGGAGCAGCTGGACCTTCCCAGACCTGCGCTGGCCAGGCTAACGCGGCGGAATTCTGCTTTAAGCCCTGAAGCCCAGCGCTACTTTTTTTTTTTTCTTTTTTTTTTTTTTTGCTACAGAGAGATTCATCGAGGTCGTGGGACAGGGCTACAGCCTAATCAAGACCTCTGTGTGGAAGTGCGTCCACACTGTCACCAACGCCCTTCTGCGCCATGCCGGGGATTGCATCCTGGCACTCATCCCTATCGCCAATCCATCAGTGAATGATCAGGCGTAGGCTACTTATCGCGAAAGGAAGACGCGGCCATAAATGTGCAGGTTATAGTGGACCATAGGGGTGTGATACCTTACCTGGTGGCAAGGTCCAGCAACACTTAAAGTTCCTCTGACGAGAGGCTTGGTGCCCTTTTTTACGTTGCTTCCCCAGCATATTTTGTATCTAACTCTCTCTCTCTCTCTCTCTCTCTCTCTCTCTCTCTCTCTCTCTCTCTCTCTCTCTGTTCATTGTAGATAGGTTGCTTTTTATTAAAAACATAAACCAATTGCAATCAATACCGCATTAAACAGAAGTAACTGCAGCTGCTTGCCAATCAATTCTAATTTTAAAGTACCTTGCCATTAATATAAAAGTGTATTATATAATTTTTATAAGTCGTTAAACCCATGTCAAGAAGCGGCACAAGTGGCACAATGGGATGGATGATTAGCGAGGGATACCCGGTTTGTCTTACCGTCACAACATATCGTGTGAACATTACTGACCCTTTGATAATTTAATTTATAGTCTATATTTTACTGATAAGTTAAACTATGTTAAAATAAATGTTACTGTAATAATTTGAGGAATGTTTCATTTGCATAGAGTAGTGTAGTCTTTCTTAACGCTGTATTGCACCTTCGCGTAAAGTGGAAAATCGATTCATGAGCAATCGATGCCAACTAATTCAGCACCCTGACTTTGGACAGCGCTCTTGTAACGTCGGACGTAAGAGGCAGCGTGCTAAGAAGCTTCCTAAGGGACACTTCGGGGAACACACTTAGAAACATCAACAACTTTGGTAAGATATATCTTTCGATGTCTTCTTAGTGCGCTAAGAGTGAACGTTATCGGGGAACCGGGCCCTGAGCTGTAGTAAAACATCAGATTCACTTATGGCTTAAATATGTACAGTACACAAACATGTGTTACCTGAATGGGTAAAATGTGAACTTAAGCAATAGATTTCAACCCACAATGCACACAATACTGTATCTGATTAATTAAAGCAACAAGCTAGTTAAGCAGTGATTTTTACTATAGTAATTGGTATTTATTTTTGTATTGAGTTGCTTATGCTTTTTTAAATTGCAGCAACGGCAATAAATGGCACCAAATTTTGAAATGAATAAGGATCAGCAATTTATTTTCTACCAGCTAATAGAGTTTATTTGTCACTAAAAATTAATTCACATTTATTTCAGTTAGAACCTAAAAGTATTTACATATTTATATATAAATATAATTAACACTACTGTTCAAAACATTTGATGTTCAGGAAGATTTTATTAAAATAAATTAATACTTTTATTCAGCAAGGATGCATTAAATTGATCAAAAGCGACAGTAAATACATTTTTAATGCTACAAATGATTTCTATTTCAAACTTTCTGTTCATCAGATAGGTTTCATGAGCAGCCAATCAGCACATCAGAATGATTTCTGAAGGATCATGTCTTAAGACTGGAGGAATGATGCTGAAAATACAGCTGCGCATCACAGGAATAAATTCGATTTTTAATAATGTATTAAAATAGAAAAAAAAAATGTAAATTGTAATAATGTTTCACAATATTACTCTTTTTACTGTATTTATTATCAAAGAAATGCTGCATTGGTCGATCTTACCAATCCCAAACGGCACCTATAATTGATATATTGAATCATTAGAGAACCATGCAGCAAAAAAATAAATAAACATACACTATTTTAAGAGGGTTTGTATAGATGTGCTGTCTAAAGGAGTTCTCTATTTCTTAATGCTGATCTTCTGTAAGTGGGTTACTGGGTCACAGTGTGTCTGCAGGTCTTGATTCCCTGCTGTGGGTCTAGAGCTGGCAGATGACAGAAACAGCTTTCCCCTAAACTTCCTTAAGAATATATATATATATATATATATATATATATATATATATATATATATATACAGTACAGACCAAAAGTTTGGACACAATATATATATACTGAGGCAAATATTAGCTCTGCGTGCAAGCGCTTGTATATTTTCCCACTAAATGTTGATGCAAGCAGAGCATGAGACATAGTTTGTTATATACAGACTATAGCAAAACATTTGGTCTTTTTTGTGTAGTATACAGTATGTGTGACAAACCTTTATGTTTCAGACATGTTTCCACATTAATTGATATTTAACCATCAAATTTTATTTTGTTCATGCTTGGTTTTCAATTCCACATCTTGCTAAATGATAACAAAATGTAATCTGCTAAAGAAAATTTTTTTTTTGACTGACACACCACATTATCATCAAACTGGTAAAGTGTGTCATTTTAAGACCTATATATATATATATATATATATATATATATATATATATATATATGAAACAGCTTATTAAAGCATTCCTTTGTTGTTAAATCATAGCGATGTGTTTTTATCTTGGTAAACCTCATTGCTACTTTGAAAGGGACGGCTGAATAGTTTTGGTTAACCAGAGAACCTCAACGTGGTTCAGCGATTCGCATCTCTGATGCCTTGTTTCAACAGGTGCTTATCACAGCTCCGCATGACAAAAAAAGAAGATGTCATTATAGTGTAATCGGTTTAATTATCGCACTTGCTGCATAATTTTAGTACGCGTTAATTTTAGTAATCTATGATTATAGTGTCCCGTTCGTGATGATGTGTACTAGTAATTTCCTCAGACTGTAAAAATGTGTTTACATGATCTTGTCTGGTATTGCATTTTTGCTTTTACCCAACACTTGCCAGAGTCAATTACATGAGCTTTGACGTCTGCCAAAATAAGCAGATTTAAAAATGATGTGCATTATTAATTCACACTAAAATCAAATGATCTGAAGTCTTTGGTAATGTCTGGAAACAACATCTAACAGCAAAATCTGCTCTGTATTGTTATGTGTCTATGTGTTGAATGTGAATTAATTTTGTAATATTTCTATTAAGACCAGTTGCATGTGTTTAGAGTATATACTTATAATGTGCATTATTATTTTATGTTTTCTTTCATGTCATTCCTGAATATTTTATAGTTTGTTCGGTAGCACTTTGTTGCAACTTTTATTAATACACTGAAATTACATGAAAATAACTTGCATTTATGCATTTGGAATACACTTTTATCCATCGCAACTTATGTTGCATTCAAGTTATGTATTTTATTAAGCTTATGCATTTCTTGGGAATTGAGTCCTTTCAGCATTGCTAATGCCATGCCCTACTGTTTGAGCTACAGGAATGCCATAATGCAACAAAAAGTATGATATATATATATTTTTATTAATTATATGTATTTAGAATTATTTAGGATATTTATTTATAAAAATGAATTTTTTTTGTACTATTTTTTTTTTATAATTAATAATTTTTATTTTAACATTAACTTATTTATTTGTAACATTTTTAATATTGTTGACAAAATGTATTTTTTATTTTTATTAAATAAAAAATAGTCAGAGAAATCATTTAGTCATTACTTCACATTTTACCGCTTTAATTTAAAGTATGTCTGAGTGAAACAAGATATATATATATATATATATATATATATATATATATATATAAATTAGACCAGGAATGTGTAATAAAAGAGTAAATAGGGTCAACTTTAGTTTCATGTTGATTTAACAAAAAAACTGATAAGCTTCAGTTTTAAAGTTGCACGCTTCAGATCAAATATATTTTGTAGGAGCTCTTAGCAAAAAGTCCAGGTGGACTTTTATATAAATAACTGAAGGAAAAATGTAAACGCTCTGCAGCACTGTATTCTCAACCAAACTGACCTGATCAGAATCAGAGTGCTCATGATAAACACTGTCTGTCACTCTGTCGTCATGTAAATAAGACATGTTTAAGATAATAACCAGGGATGTGTGTGTGTGTGTGTGTGTTCCTCAAGTGACTTCAACAGGCTACAGCTGGAGGTGATTTGCAGACAATGACATTGCTGCTCAAGTTGAACACCTAAACACACACAGACACTTTACCATGCATGTGTGTGTGAGGGTTTAAAGCCTGTCACACAGTAGACAGATGAACTGTGTGTGGTCTTCACTCCATATCTCCACCAGAGAGAGTGGAAAAGTTGTGTGTGATTTTGTAGACAGTGTATCCAGTGTTTGTATGGTCAACTGACCGCTAAACACATGAAACACTTGGCTAGGTTTTTTGAGCTGTGGTCACTTGTTCTATTGGTGCTTTAGGTTGCTCGTGACAGATTTGTGGTTTTGTGGGCATAATGACTTAGTTTACTGCGTTATTACATACTGCACAGTATACAATGTATAATACAATTTTCAGCCTGCATACTGACTTGATAGAATACTAAGTGCATGTTTAATTCAATAAAAAAAAAAATATTTGATGTATTTTCTGTATTTATTTAAAGATACCTCAAATTTTAATTCCAAATAATGTAAATATGTGCAAATAATTAATCATGAACATAATGAATAAAAGTAAAAATCAAAAATTTGTAATATATATAAAATTTATTTAAAAACAAAAATCAGGTTTCAGTAGATACAGATTTTTTTTTTAAATTTAATAAATTATTTCAGTATAATATAATATAATATAATATAATATAATATAATATAATATAATATAATATAATATAATATAATATAATATAATATAATATAATATAATATAATATAATATAATATAATAGACTGTATTAAAGTGTGAAAGTTGAATAACTGTTACAGTTTCTGAGAGATTATTGTAGGATTTTGTATGTCATCTGAATTAGCTGTCAACTAATTTTGCGTCTCTCTGTCTCTCTCTCTGCAGCTGAGCCAGCCGATCTCCTAAAGATTTTAGATTTTCACAGTTTGCCGGAGGGTGTATCGAAAACTACAGGCTTCTGCACACACCGGAAGTCATCGAAAGGGCCTGATGTCGCCTACAGAGTCACAAAAGATGCACAGCTTAGCACTCCAACTAAACAACTCTATCCCTGTGAGTACAAAACACACACACACACACACACACACACACACACACACACACACACACACACACACACACACACACACACACACACACACACGTGAGCATGCATGAACCCATAAACACAGACAGGTGCACCTGTTTACTGTTCTTCTCCATCTTTCCAGTGTTTGGGCTGCTGGTGTCTGTTCAGAGCACACAGACACTCTATAAGCCCTAAAT
Source organism: Carassius carassius (assembly GCF_963082965.1). Taxonomy (NCBI): domain Eukaryota; kingdom Metazoa; phylum Chordata; class Actinopteri; order Cypriniformes; family Cyprinidae; genus Carassius; species Carassius carassius. The sequence goes on from NC_081801.1 coordinate 3,454,384, forward strand.
AACTCTTTCATCTTCTCATCCTCTGAAGACTGGATAATCAACCCTCTACACTCATCTGGGCAATAGAATCGCCATTGGCTAGTACTTTTTTAGTTTACTGGCCAGATATATATATCTCTAGTATGTGGATACTTGGGCCTTGCTGTCCATGTTGCTCTCTGACTTGCCACAGAGTCATGGTGCCCTAGACTGTCCTTTTAAAAGGAACTCAGAAAATCTCAAGAATTTGATGGAAGGAGGGAGAGACGAGTCAGACGGGGAGAGAGATGCAATACCAGCATAATGAGACTAAACTAGATGAGACTAAATCAAACTGAAGTAAGAGTCTCTTACTTCAGATCACACTGACTTTGTTGCAGACTCAAGTATGCTGTCCTGGTAAGCATGTTACTGGTGCAAAGGCCATTTTAAACATATATAGCATGTGCATATAGGAAAACACACTGCCTTCTAAGATACCCCCAAAATCTTATGCACTATACCATTAGTTTTCTTACTGGAGAAGGAAATATGTATTCAATGCGGAATGTTTAACATTTTTATGTAATTAAATTTTGTATTAATTATAAGGTAAAGATAAATATTTATTTATTTTATTAATAAAATAAATTACATTGAAACAAAGGAAAGGAAACAATTAAAATTATATTAAACATTTTTTTTAACTATATTTTATTATTTTATTTTGATTATGTATGAAAAATATAAGGAAAAAATATATATAGTTTTACTTTATTATATTTTAAATGTAATATATTTATATAATAAAACTCAGGAAAGAAAAATGAATGAATGAATGAATGAATGCAAAAGTCCTTAGTAGGCAGCTCAGTATAGTAGGTCCAATGTTTACACATTTATTTAAAGTAGATTTGATTTGTCATTGACTTCTGTTGCATATGGTTTCAGCTGATTATGCTTATTCATATTTGTTTTTTTGTCTTAATTCTAAAAAAACACATAATTTCTGAATCATTTTAGCTTTGAGGATGTCCCCAGCTGTCCTCAGAAGGGAGGTTGTGTCAGATTTAACTGATTTTGTCCCTTAAGTACAGCTAAGTAAACACACGCCTGGCTGCTTGAGAATCATACAGGCAGAATGAAAGCATATGGAAGAAATGAATCATCCATCGCTCCAAATACAATGCATCTGTTTCTGCACACTCTTCACTCAGATGCTCAGGATTAACTTTTTACACACACACACACACACACACACACACACACACACACACACACACACACACACACACACACACACACACACATGCAGCTAGCTAGAATCTCTCACGGCCAAAAAGTTCCTTTTGTTTTTCTTCATCATTTCATAACTCCTCCTCCTCTTCTTGTCTCACTCCTCCTCCTCATCCATACCCATAAGGCCATTGTCTTCCTTTTGTGTCGTGTCTCCAGGGTAACAGAGAGGGTCATAGGTCACTGGAGTACTGGTGATGGTTTGTAAACATGGTGGAAAGTCAAACGTCTAGAAAGACATGATGAAAAACAGAGACTCTGGCTATAAAAGGAATATGCAATAAAAAACAGCTGAACCTTAACTGGTTTCCCAACATGGTCTGATTTGCTGGTTTTAAAGAGGTATTGAGCTCTTTGCCAAGCTCAAAAACCAGTTTAAGGATCAGCAAACCAGTTTAAGCTACACTGTAAAAAATATTTTAAAATGAGCTGTAAATAAGACAAAGAAGGAATATTGGTGTACGGTTTACACAAGTGAATGCTATTTCAGTCTCTACTTCAAAATTCCATGTTTAATTCTTATTTAAAAAAAAATTGCTTTAATCTAAAATTGTATTCATTTTAATTATTTATAAGGTAAAGATAGAATGTATTTATTTCTTTTATATATTTGTTTATTATATTTATTTATATTAATATTTTTCAGTCTTTCTACTTTAAAATGTCATGCTTAGTGCTGATCTTTTTGTTGTAATCTAATTAATTAAATAAATAAGGGCTGTCAAATCAATTAATTAAAATTAATCACATCCAAAAATAAAAGTTTGTGTTTACATAATATATACATATACATACATGTGAAAATTTAATTTAATTTAATTTAATTTAATTTAATTTAATTTAATTTAATTTAATTTAATTTAATTTAATTTAATTTAATTTAATTTAATTTAATTTAATTTAATTTAATTTAATTTAATTTAAAGAAATGTTTCACTTTGCTACTGTGTTTAACTCAGTGTGTTACTTCCTGTTTCTTTGTAATTATTTGTGAAATTTAGCACTTTATTTTACGGTCCTGTTCCTCATGTACATACTATGTACTTATTATAGTAATTACAACAACTATGTAATAACTAGGTACTAACCCTGAACCTACCCCCAAACCTAACCTTACCCCATGTAATTACCTTGTATTACCAGAACTTTCTTAGATAAATACACTGTAAGTACACTATAAGTACATGTAAATACACGTACTGTAAAATAAAGAGCAACCAATTTTGGAGTGAATAACAGCATCAATTTGTTCAGTGTAGTAACTAAAGACTAATTAACTGTTCATTTGTACTTATAGACCTCACCATTAGTTTGATCTGTGAAAGAGGATCTTGTAATCACGTCAGGTAGAGAGTGCAGGGATTCAGGAGTGTAGTAATATAATGTGATTCCTCAGCATCCGAAGACTCCAGCATTCCTTTAGATTTCTGCATAAAGACCTAATTCTGACTGGAGGAGAAGGGAGAGATGAGACCGTAGATAACACACACTCTCTGAACTCTGGTTGTGTTTCATATGGCCCTAGTGATGGGCAGACCCTGTCTCCAGAGTGATGACCCCTTTGACCTTCAGCCCAGTGTTTAACACAGGAAACCAGGACAAAAGCACATATTAACTATTGTTGTCATATGTATTTGTGTGTGTGTGTGTGTGTGTGTGTGTAAAGCTGGTGCTTGCATGTGAACATGACACTTGTGTGAGCATGTAACAATCCTCATGAAATCATAAAAGTGTCATGTAAAGTTTTATTATTTACACACACACGCACACACACACACTGTATGCATGCATGTCACAGGGTTTTCTGGAAAAGGCTGATAGATGAGTTAATCTTCATGAAATGGCCAGGAGCTCTTCTTTTCTCTTTTCTGTCCTTATCCCCTGCAACCTATTAAGTGATCTAGAATATCACTTTCAAAACCATAAAGTGGTGCAGAAAATGGTTTCACTTCACACTTGAACCAGTGTAGAATCTTTTAGAAAGCTGTTTTACATGCTACATTATTTATAGACTGTTACATGTGGAAGCCTGTTTCTGCCAAAATGAAATGAGAAAGGTAATTAAGACTCACAATACTCACTAAATCCAAGTTTATATCTCGCAATTTCTGACTTTTTTCTCAAAATTCTGAGTTCATATCTCACAATTTTTACTTTCCATTTCAATTTTTTTTTTCTGAAGTGTGAGATATAAAATATAACATTTGTAAGATAAAAATGTGTAGCTCTGAGTAAAACAGTCAGAATTGCGAGATGTTACCTCACAATCACAAATGTATGACTTTCAATTGCATGATATACTGTAAAATAGCAATTTTCGAGAAGAAAAGTCTACATTTTGAGTGTAAACAATCATTTTTATTCTATGGCGTATAGTATTTATTTATAGTTTTTTGTTCAGTTTTAGTGATTTTAGTACTTCGACTTAAACGTCAGTTATCAAGGCAACATTTTAAACATTTCATGTAAAATTTAGATTTTATTTTATGCCAGCTTTTAAGTCAACAATAACAACACTGGTTATGAAGACCTAAAGAGATCTATAAAATCATGAAATGACTAAATTGATAGCAAAATTACTTAATATTAAGCTAAAATGAAAATATAAGCATAAAAGCTAGTTCAAATGATTAATAAAAACTACAGTAGTGTATAAATAATACTAAAATATCACTGGTCTATTATGAAACAGTAATAAAATATGTCTAGACGCAGAATATAATGTTCACGGTTTGCTCATTGACTGTTACTGGAGTTAAGGTTGTTTTCAGTGGCAGTGGTTTTCCCTGCACAGCTTGCTTTTAGATAAACGCCTCCCTTTGATTTAAAACATTTTCATTTCAGTCAGACGTTAAATATCTTAAGGATCGTCTGGTGGCTGGTGCCATCTCTTCATTTCTGCACATTTATACACACAGTGTGTGTAATTAAGCTCTTAATGTAAGCAAAAGCAGAAATGAAACTCTGTTCTTAGAGGACGCCGCAGATGATTAACATTTTGGAGTTATTTAAGAAATCTGTGCAGATCAGACCTCAAATAACCTCATTAGTTCTTTTTTATGAGACGTGTGTTTTATGAGGTTTTTAGAGATGTAGACTGTCTGTAATGGTGTGACTTGAGCAGAATCACCTCTGAAGACTGAAAACATATCTTCAGACATAAACAGAGGAGAAAAAGGAGGAGTTAGAAATGGAAATGGGAGTCCAGGAAGGTTGTGAGGAGAATATTTTAGTAACATGTAACTGAAGTCCAGTAACGACTCGAATCCTGTGCAGTTTATCAAAGTGTTTCCACACAATGGCATAAACACATTCAGGTGTGTTTACTGCACAGATGTATGGATGCTTTGTCTTTTGGATGACTGGAAAACTCACTTCCTGTCCAAGCAGCCTAGATTTTCCCAGACGCCCTGGCAGTGGGCATCTGTTTGGCACATGTTGTGTGTGTGTGTGTGTGCATACGATAAAAGTCATGTCTGTTTTTCCCATTTTAGAAAGAAACTGTTTAAGTTCACAATTTTTTCCTTCTCTTTCTTTGTTTTTTTAATTTTGACTGGTCTTAAAGGGACAGTTCACCCAAAAATGTCATTCTAAAATCTGCTCTATCATTTGCATTATCAATGCCTTTAATGTCAGTTTTGGTCAATTTATTGCATCCTTGCTAAATAAAAGTATACATTTCTTTAAAATGACTATAATCAATCACGTGGAGCAATTTTATGATATTTTTATGATGCTTTTCTGGCCTTTTTGGAGCTTGACAGCTCTAGTCCCCATTCAGTTTTATTGTATGGAAAAGAGTTAACTCTGAGACGCCAATAAACATCACATTTTATGTTCCTCACAAGAACCAAAGTCATAGTTTGGAGCGACATGGTGTTGAGTAAACAGTGACAGAATGTTCATATTCAGATGTTTTTCTCCCTGTTTGTATTTGTGGTTTTCTCTCTGTGTTTGTTCTCTTCACCTCTCTCTGCTAAATGAATTAAAGTAATAAAATGTCTCTTAGGGAACAGCTGTTCTCCTCATTACTCTCGCAATCTCTCTTGCTCTCTCTACTCCCTCCCAGTAGATCCAAGACTCTTATCAACACACACACACACACACACACACACACACACACACACACACACACACACACACACACACACACACACACACACACACACACACATTGTTAAAGAGTTTCCCAAAGATGTGCCAGAGATCCAACCGTTTTCCATTCTGCTCTTATCCATGTTAAACACTTTATCTTTGTTACCTGACAGCGTCTGTCTGCTCATAGACATGATGTAATGCACGGTCATACACTGTCCTTAGTCTTTTGCGCCCCAGAAACCCCCCAAAACCCTTTTGATTTCCAAAAATAACACCCTGTCCCTCTTTAGCATCCATGTTTCCTGAGGACTTTTCCATCTTGGCGACGGTGAAGCCAAAGAAAGGCAGTCAGTCCTTCCTGCTGTCGGTGTATAACGAACAGGGCATCCAGCAGCTCGGTCTGGAGGTGGGACGCTCTCCTGTCTTCCTGTATGAGGATCACCTGGGCAAACCCGGCCCGGAGGACTACCCGCTCTTCAGAGGGGTCAACTTGGCAGACGGAAAGTAAGCCACACCATAAGTCGTGTAATAAATATGCAGGGCCGGTTAGGTCATGTCTGGTTAGGATTTAGTTTGTTTGGTATTCATTATTAGCTTTGATGTGCGACATATTTAATCTGTTACACGGGTGTGAAGCCAACACCTGCACAGGTGAGCAGACACAGGTGTGACGCCCTGTTTAACTACATAAACATTGCAGAAACACTTAAATAATACATATGCATATGGAAAATTTGGATAGATAGATAGATAGATAGATAGATAGATAGACAGACAGACGGATGGATGGACAGATTGACCCTCATACGTGTGTTTGTGTCAGGTGGCACCGTGTGGCGATCAGCGTTCACAAACAGAGCATCACTCTGGTTTTGGACTGTAAGAAAAAGGTGACACGGACGCTATCCAGAAGCCCTCACCCCATCATCGACACCAAAGGCATCGTGGTCTTCGGGACACGTATCCTGGATGAGGAGGTGTTTGAGGTAAGGAGGAATCACATCTTCTCAAAGCGTCTTCTTAGAGGCTTCTCAAGCTTTTATTGCACTGTTGTGTCTCAGCGGTCCGATGTGAGCCATTGCTGTCTGAGAGTAAGAACTGAGAGATCTTTGTGTTGGACTGTGTTTCTTCACTCTTGTTGTCAGTGTGTTGTGGGCCTTCAGATTTGTGGACATGTGCCTGTGGTCTTCACTGAGTGTTGAAGTGTTTCAGCACCTCTCTGTGTCTGTGTCCAGTGGAGAAGTGTTTGTTTAGCAACTCGTCGTTATGTAGTGCTAATGTAAGATTGTAGGGTTACCCTGTGGTTTATACACAGGTCATGTTTGCTTGTCTGTGTAATAGTCAGGTTAACCATAAACGTTTAAAATAACTATACAGTACATGTGAAGTGTGGTTGTGCTTGTATTTGGTCAGACTCTAACATGCTACTCGTGTTATTTGTGACGGTGATGATCAATTTCAGTTCTTTCGCATTTGCTCGCAAAACGTTAGCATTTTCCTGAGACATTTTGTGTTCGCTCACAAAGCTGTTGTGATTGAATTAATATGAGGTGGTGGGAGGAAAAATGTGTCTCATCTGCAAAACTTTTTGAAAGAAACAAACATTTGTTGAGAGAATGCTAAGTTTCTATGGGGGATTGCAATACTTATGAGAGACAATGCAAATATTTTTGTGAGAAAAAGTTTTTTTAGAGACATGCAATACTTTTGCATGAAAATGCAAATATTTAGCAAGGAAACGCAACGTTTTTAGAGAGAAATGCAGTACTTTTATGAGAGAATGCAAATATTTCATGAGAAAATGCAACATTTCTTGGGGAAATGCAATACTTTTGCGAAAGAATGCAAATATTTTATAATAAAACATTTTTTTGATGTTAGATTAGAGAGTAAAAAGTTAAGACAATTTTGCACAATATTGGGCAAAAGTGCTAAATAATAATGCTTTATATTTCTGAGATAAAGTCTTTATGGCCCTTGCTGAATTAAATATCCAATGTAGTGACATTTTAGCATTTCAATTCCTTTGAGTAATCTTTCATACAAATTTTAAAATGTAGTAGATAATAAACAGTGTATACACAGTAAAAGTGTATTTTTATTTTTCAAAGTTGTAAAAAAAAAACAAAGAGCATGTTTTACAAGAAAATACAGTTAAGTCTTTCTTCTTTAAAGGTTCATGTTTAAGTGTGTGTGTTACTTGCCTTTTCTTTGTAATTATTTGTGAAATCTTCAAGTCATTTCTGAGTGAAAGTCAATTTTGTTCAGTTTTGGTGCAGTATGCAGGAAGCCGTTCCATTCGGAAATATACAAATCCAAAACATCTTCAAAAATTACATTTGCTGCTGTTTGTTCAATCTCTGTGTGTCTTTATAGCAAAAAGCTAAAGGGTTGTGGGATTGGAAGAGTCTGTGAGTGAATGTGAGTCATTCAGAAGGACTGTAGGTAATGTTAGTGTTGATCCCGAGGGTTTTGACCGCAGACGCACAGGGTTCATGGAATGCTGATCTGTCTTTAAGGTTTGGTCTACCTTTCTGTTTGAAGTTAAAGTGTTTGGAGAAAATGGAAAGAGCTGTGGGTTTTTTTCCACAGAGTGAGACACCGAGTCACCACAGAACCGTAACCAAACCCCTGCCGTATACACACAGCCAAATCATATTTCATTTCTGAAGCTGCACATGTAATTCAATTCTCTTAAACGCTGACACATTTCACTATGGACCTGTAAGATAAACAGAGAGAAGAGACGAAAGACATCATAGAGAAAACAAACAAAAAGAGTGTAATTTTCATGAAGCAGATCTTTTGAGCAATATTGGGTTAATTTAGGTGTGCTTACATTTCTGTAGTTGTTTCTTAAAACATGTTTGAGAGCCTGTGAGCTGTCTAGACATGTTTTTTTTTTTGGCATCATAGTCACACTCTTTAGGGTGCAAAATGGTGCTGTCTTCTAAGATGTCTCATTCTGGCTTAAACCAACAGCATGTATACTTAATAGAAGACAGTCCCAGAATACACTGGGATGCACTCAATGATTTCATTTTAATTTGTATGAGTAAACTTCATATTACTTGAAATAAGTACTCCAAAATGTTTATTTAAATGGATAGCACACCCAAAAATGAAAATTACCCCATGATTTACTCACCCTCAAGCAATCCTAGTTGTATATGACTTTCTTCTTTCAGACAAATGCAGTCAGAGTTATATTAAAAAAAATATCTTGGCTATTCCAAGCTTTGTAATGGCAGTGAATGGGTGTTTTTTTTTCAATAGTCCAAAACACTGTTGTGAACTGTGATGAACTATTGTGAACGGACTAAAGTCAGTTAGCAGAAACTAGAGATTACTGTTTGTAAAGTGTAAAATATGGATATTTTTCTTACACAAACGCATGGATTCGCTTCAGAAGGCCTTTATTCACCCCATGGAGCAGTGTGGGACACTGTTTATGATGGATGGATGCACTTTATTAGACTTCTTTTGGGCTATTGCAGTAACTAGTAAATCATGGCGTATTTTCATTTTAGGGTGAACTATACCCTTAAATAAATAAGTACTCCAATACATTTTTACAGTGTATTTGTATAGTGAGATTTTGCACGTGTAGAAGAGTTCCACAGCAAGGCAGATCTCCTGCAGCATCACACTGTTATCAGTTTTAGGTTTGTATCAGATGGAAAAGTTTGCTTCATATTTAACAGTGCATAAATATCTCACACACATAGAGGCAAAGGTGATGTTTTTGTGGAAAGTTCTGGTCAGGATGAGGATTTTGAGGCTCATGTCTACTGACATCATTGAGGGGGTTTCCACAGCACATGTACAGTGCAGGTCAGCAGAAGTGTGTGTGTGTGTGTGTGTGGGGGGGGGGTATTCTCCCTCTGAGGTACATATCCTACAGAAGTGTGGTTGAAATCAGCATGATTCACACGTCACTCATTGCACATGAACTGTATCATCATTCTCTCTCACTTGACTGAAGTAGAAAATGAGAAAGGAAGGAAGATATTTAAAGAAAGAAATGCTTAATCTTTAGAGTTTCACGTTTAAAGGCAAGAGAGATGACATAAAGACATGAAATTGCAATCACTAGATATTTACCTACTATAATGTGATGCGTTGTGGAAGTGGAACATAATATTGTGTAGAAAATAAAGGGGGTGGGACTTGATAATATGAGTCAGGATTTTATTGGTTGAAATGTGTTAGGCTGTGATATGATTGGTTATTATTTTTCCTGTATACATGACTGTTCTAAGGTTTTTTATTTATTTTTTTTTTTTAGGAAAATAAATTAATACTTTTATTCATTAAGGATGCATTAAGTTGTGAACTGTGAACTGTCAAAAGTAACTGTAAAGACATTATGTTGCAAAAGATTTCTTTCAAAGAAATTCTGTTATTTTAAAATATGTTTCCACAAACACATTTAACAGCATACGTTTTCAACATTGATGAAAATAATCAGAAATGTTTCTTGAGCAGTAAATCAGTATATTAAATTATTACGATTTATGATCATGTGACTCTGAAAGACTGGAGTAATAATGCTGAAAATTCAGCATTACATCACAGTAATAAATTACATTTTAAAATATATTCAAATAAAAACATCTCTTTTTAAATTGTAGCAATATTTTACAGTACCACTGTATTTTTGATTAAATAAATGCAGCCTTAGTGAGAATAAGAAACGTATTTGAAAAATATTCAAAATCTCTTTGGCTCCAAACTTTTGAACTATTTATTTTTGCCTACATGTTTTCCAGTTCTGTTTGGTGTTGCTTAAATGACAAACATATAAATATGTAATATTTGTATACACAGGATAAAAAAGCTTTCTCTGCCCAGATGAGGGAGAACATTCAAAAAACATTGCACAGATGTTTTGGTTCAGTAGTTTCCCACCATTCCATATTAAATGTTATAATGGTTCTTAGTGAAAACACAGTCCGATTAATCCATCATTGAGTGCTGCAGTTGAAGAAACTGAACATAAAAGACCAAAAACGTTTGCTGTATGGTCAGAGACTCCATCATAATTAAATGGAGAAGTGAAAATGGAGGTGAGTGATGGAGTAAAGGAGAAATGAAGGAGCGAATGCTGACGGAGGGCTGGTGGACAAAAGGAACTCGTGGAAAATGCAGTGGTAGACATGCCTGTTGCTTTTGGCAAAGATCTTAAGGGTCTCCAGATGCTGCCACTGTGTGTGTGTGTGTGTCATTGGATGGTTTGGTTTCTGTGGTTGTTTTTTTTTTACTCTTGAGAATGGCCAGACGTTGCCTGGATGTGTGTGTGTGTGTGTGAACACCGTCACACGTGTGAGCGTCTGCATGCGGTAATTGTGGTATTCAGATATTCAGTCGCTCTTGTGGAGCGTTTCATACTGCTTTGTTAAAATCTTTTGCAATTTCTCCCACAGCATGAGTCCATGTTCTAATGCGGATCACATGTGGCCTATTTCCTGTGTCTTGGGCTGATGAGGTCATAAGCAGCTGCGATGATGTCATTTTTAAACAAACCTAATAAGTACAAGACCTCAAGCTTTGAAACTCCAGTTAGACCGGATAGATTGTGTTTGTGTGGGTGAATCTAACACAAACTGTCAAGAACATGTCTGGATCATATTTAACTTAAATCAGTCCAATTTAAGAAGGTTTATATTGTGTCTATATATTTTTTTTATGATAACACAGAAAAAAATAAAAAGTCCTCTGCTTTTATTGTAATATAGATATAATATAGATTTATGTAATACATATGCATATAGAAAACTTTGGATGAATGGATAGATAAATAGATAGATATATATTTATCATTATAATATAATTAATGTTATTACTTTATATTTTTTATTAATTTATATTTATGTTTATATATTTATATCATTATGTTATCATTTCAATTTTTTTAATATATGTATTATTATTATATATTTTTTATTATTTACCTATATAATAATGATAATAATAATAACAACATGTATGTGTATATAATGTTAATTATATTATGCATTATAATCCTTGTAATTTATACTGTATATTTATAGTATATATTTATCATTTTATGTTTTTTATAATTGTAAAATTAATCATATATATATATATATATATATATATATATATATATATATATATAGTAAGACAAATAATATAATGATTCTAGTAATTAATTATGTACATGTGATTTTGGGCTGTAATATGACTCAGACATGTTTTCATGAGATTCATTCAGTGCGTGTGTGCAGCACGTGTGTGTGTTCGTGTGTGTGCGTGTGTGTGTGAACATGTTGGATTTGTGTCTAAATGAAATATGGCAGGACAGAACGAGGGATCGAGATGTTTTTTGAGTGCTGAAGGGAACGAGTTGTACTCTGGGCTCCCTACCAGAAATGTGTGGGATAGTTCCTCCATTTTTATTCATTTGCAGCTGTCCCGTCTGTCGCCCCCTTCTGTTGACTACAGCCATGTGACACTTATTTCGCAAATGTTGTGTTGTTTTGAAACATTTGAAACATGTGTATGCTTTTACAGTGTTTTGGCTGTGTGCGTCACCACAGGCAGCTGCTGAAACAGTTCGTTCGGACTCCAGCGAGAGATGTGGGGAGCTTTTGGCGAAAAAGAAGCTCGTATTTCAAAGTTGCTGACAATGCAATGTCTATTATTCTCTCTCTCCCTCTCTCTGTCCCACATAAATGTGATAAATTTCTCTCAGAAATCCCAGAATAGATCTGTTGTCTCTGTACACCTCTGTGTCTCTCGCTCTTCCTCTGCTTCTGCTTTTCTCTTGCCTGTTCTGCTGCTCTTCTCCTCACACGCTATACTAACAACAAATATTGTATGGTCAAATCTGGAGTGATGCAGAAAGTCCAAGGGATCATTTTACAGACTTGATTAATAAAGGACTATGTATTTTCAAGTTTTATTTTATGGTTAGGGCTCATCTGAATGTGTTTGATGGTATGAAATAGTGGTGAAATGATAATTGAAAGCTTACTTGTCAACAGATGTCTGGTAATTTGCCTCGGATAAGAGTCTCTGTGTGTTAAAATTAGCGCTGGGTGATTATATTTAGTTTATATTTAAGAACAGTAGATTTGTCTCTGTGTTTGTGTGTGTGTGTGTATGTTTTGGGCCGGTTTGAAAGGTTTGAAATGTGTGTGGATTTTAGGAGTCTCTGGATTTTGGATCTGAATCTGGTGTCAAGTCCAAACACATGTTTACACTGGCAAACAATCCAGAGCAACAGCCAACGAGAAATGACTGCAGTCATTGTTCCTACAGTAAAGACATAGGAAAATGTCATGAGTGACAAAGAGAACAAAAACAGGGAATTCAACCAGGAAAGATGCTGATGCTACACTGACACTTAAAGTAGTCTCTTCTGCTCAACAGGGCTGCACTTATTTGCTCAAAAATACAGTGAAAACAGCAATATTGTGAAATGTTATTACAATTTCAACTGTTTTCTCTTTGAACATGTTTTAAAATGGAATTTTATTTTATTTTATTTTCATACATTCAACTTACATGCATTTCTGTAATTGCCATAAATTAATAATTTCATTTGCATGCACTTGCATACAGTACATGCCTAATCACAAACAATGAATGATTTAATCAAAAAGATTTATCTTCTGTAATACACGGTTAGAATTCAGGCCCATCTGTCTCATTAAAACAATTAGTTATATTTATTAAATTAAAATGTGATTTTTTTTTTTTTTTTTTGATACACAGAGTGCAAAATGTAATGCTCCACTTTGCATTTGTTTATTAAAACATTATTATGTCTCCTGGATTTCCCATGTTAAGTTATTTGGCTATTGAAGTAATACAATTGTAGTAAAAGAAAGGTCAAAAGAACAGCATTTATTTGAAATAGAAAATGAGTTAATATTATAAATGCTTTCGTTTTTATTAATTTAATGCTTCCTTGCTAAACATATTTTGCTTAAATCAAAACTTCAAGCATGTGCCCCTGCACCAGAGTTCTAAAGGTTATGTTTCTGTTATGCAGTGCGTCGTCTAGAGCTCTGTGTTCTGCTGTTTGCTCGACTGCAGAAGTGTTTTGTTTTGCAGTATTCTCTGTGGGTCATGTTCTGCAGCTCTTGTGTTTGCTCTGCTGATTCTGTCTGGCTGCTCTCACAGCCAAATCTCCACACAGCCTGGAGAGCCTTCTGTGTCTCGCTCCCTCTCTCTCTCTGTTTTCATGTGATGAGTTAAATCTACTCCATTAGATAATGCTTTTGTGTGTGTGTGTGTGGGTGCTTGTCTCTCCATCTTTGACTCTAAACTTGTGTCAGTTCCAGACATTCATCTTCCTGAGTTCACACTTACTTTGCCCACATTTTCTCCGCCTGCTTGTACAAGTTTCCTCAGATCGCTGTGGGAAAAATGTGTATTTGTGCATGTATTACAAGGAAGAATCACCGATTAGGGCTGACTTGTGTAATAAATCAGTGCGGCGCTTCCTGCACATTTACAAATGGAACAAAACAATGCTATTTTTGCAATGGTGATGCAACGTCAGCTTCTGAATTATGCTTTATTCATGTAGTTGCACACATATCATGATGACAAGTGGAACTTTTAATCCTCGAAAGAAACTAAAATGATTACATCAATTAGAAATCTGGTGTCAGAAAGTCTATCATGGGAACGTGTATGATATTACAATATTTCATTTTTTTTATTTATATATTTTATTATTTTATTATTTATTTACATGTGTTATAGTATGCATGTGTGTGTGTAGCTGATGCTACAATATTTTAATGTTTTTAAGTATTTACTTGGGATATCATTTATCATAATAGTAATAAAGCTTGTTTGTTAATGTTTATCTTCAACTACATGTATTCATCCAAACTAGTTTTTTTCAGTTTGTGAAGTTTTTTTTTTTTTTGACTGATACAAAAGAGGCATTTGTTCGTGAATCAAATTATACTGGGCATGATTGAAAGGATTGTGTGTTTGTGTTTGTGTGTATGTGGGAATGAGAGAGAAATGCTCTCAAATTATAGTAATTATGGACAAGTGGATTACTGTTTTGCAGTGAGCACATATTGTGAAGTCAGTAAAACACAAAATTACCTTTTCAGATTGGAAGGGAATGTTTCTGTGTGTGTGTGTGTGTGTGTGTTTAAGTGTACAGTGTCTGGTCATTATGCCCTAATTGGATTGGACAGTTTTGGAGTCCACTGAGGTTCTGACTCAACTCTCTCCTCCCAGACTGTGACCCACTTTCACCGTGTGTTTGTGTGTGTGTGTTTCATGTCATATTGCAACAGGTGTTTCATACCTTTTCCATACTGTATTCATTGTTTTTCCAAAAACCATGGTTATTGAATAAAAAGGATACAGCTGTTTTGCCGAAAGCCCAGCTGTTTCTCTCTTGTTTCTATGTGTGTTTTGAGTTTTGGATGAATTTGACATAATGCTGTTTTGACTTCCTGATTCATATGAAGGCTCAGCTCGTTCGGTTTGTATGATTATTGTAGATGTTTTTACATGCATTAGTTTGTATTTCTTTTGCAGGGTTGGCAAATCATGAACAGTTCTTATTCCATTTTTTTTTTTTTTAACGATTCTTGGATGGCTGCATTATTCCAAATACTTGCTGTATAATCCAGTCTGAGCAGTTACTGAAGTAATCTGACTCATACTAAATCTTTATATAAAATGATTATGACTTAATTAGTGAACCTCATTCCTGCTGAATCTGTATGGAATTAAAACATCTTTTGATGCATGTGTTTTGCAAGAACTGTATTCAGTTTTTCTCAGATTTTTGAAATATGTTTACTCGAAGTCTGAATGATCTCATCATTTAGCATCACACTAAAGGCAGAAATTTTATTAATAATATTTATTTAATAAATTATATATAATTATTTATATTAAATATCAATAATTAAAAAAATTATATATTTTTTATTATAGTATATATATATATATTTATATTATATATTATATATATATTTAAATGATTTATAATCAATTAATATATATATATATATATATATATATATATATATATATATATATATATATATAAAGTAACTTATTCTCATTAATAATATTCCATTTAATTTATTATTAATATAATTAATTTATATTGTTAATTAATGTTTATTTTAGAATCACATATCTTTTTTTATTTGTTATATATTTATTTATACGTGTATAAATGTTCATTTAAAAAATAAAATGAACTTATATAATAAATAGTAAATTGTATTTATAATATTTATATTATTAATTATATATAATTATAATAATATGTCATTTTATTATTGATAAAAATGCTAGAAATTATAATGCATAATATACATTTTATATGGATCTATATGTTGTTATTACCTAGCTCTTTTAAACATGACCTTAGCTCTAGCTGGCTCTTATAAAAAATGAACTTATGTAGATTCAGAATTAATCACACTACTTAATAAATGTGAGCCTTGTATGCTGCATTACATAATTGTTTATTAACCATGCATTGGATAGACTGTACTTCCATCCTTCACAGCATTATTTTAATTTGCATTAAATTAAATATGGCATCCACCCTCACTGTGTCCTATAGGAAGTAGAAATGTCACTCTCTCTGATGGCCCTCTGTCTTATTCATCTCTTACATGGTCTGTATCAAGTACAAAGATATGTCAATTCTCCTTATTTCTTTCATGATAATTTCTAAGTTCTAACAGCTGATTTCTTTGTTTCCAGGGTGACATCCAGCAGCTGATGATTGTATCGGACCATCGTGCTGCGTTTGACTACTGTGAGCACTACAGCCCTGACTGTGAGGTTCCTGCACCCGAACAGCACCAAAACCAAGACCCAAACACTGATGACTCTGTAAGTTCGTCTAGATTCATTTCCTTTGGAATTTGAAAAACTAACGGAATGCATAGTTGATATAAAAAAACTGGATGACGAGTCATTTCTTACTGCTAAATTTAGAAAAATCAGCTCTGTTGAGAACATCAAGAGTCAAGTCATCTAATCAAGCATTTGCACACCCAAAGCACTTTTAAATCCTAAATCAAAAATAAAACCATAACATTAGCCAAGCACTTATTAAGCCATTTTAGTAACAGATATGTTTTAATGGTGTTATTCAGTTATTTAGAAATCTGTTTTGGTGTTACAGTTGGCATATCTAAACATGCACTGTTTGACTATTTATACATTTATTCATTCAGTCTTTGGAAAGAGAAACAAATTACAACAGAGTAATAATACTTGCCCACACTTGTGTGTGTGTTGCAGGCATAATAAATTCTTTATGGCTCTTTCTATCTTTATCATTTAGCAATTATTTTTCCAACTGAACGGATGACGTCATCAGTCAGAGAAACGAAAGAGAGAGTGATAGAGGGAGGAGATGAGGGCGCTGAAGCATGTCTTGTCCTGTAGAGCGCTTGGATCAGTATTGATGACATATTTTATTGATAACGTAATTAAAAAAAAAATGAAAATACATTTTAAAGCACAAAACCAGTCTTAAGTCACTAAGGTATATTTGTAGCAATAGCCCAAAAAACATTGTATGGGTCAAAATTATCGATTTTACTTTTATGTCAAAAATCATTAGGATATTAAGTAAAGATCTTGTTCCATGAAAATATTTAGTAAATTCCCTACCGTAAATATATTAAAACTTAATTTTTGATTAGTAATATGCATTGCTAAGAATTCATTTGGACAAATTCAAAGGTGATTTTATCAGTATTTAGATTTTTTTGCACCCTCAGATTCCAGATTTTCAAATAGTTGTGTCCCAGCCAGATATTGTCCGATCTTAATAAAACATACTGTACATCAGTGTAAAACTTATTTATTATCAGATTATCTATAAATCTCAATTTAAAAAAATTTAGACTTAAAGGGTTAGTTCAACCCAATAATCAAAATGATGTCATTAATGACTCTCATGTCGTTATAAACCCGTAAGTCCTCCGTTCATCTTCGGGACACAGTTTAAGATATTTTAGATTTAGTCCGAGAGCTCCCAGTCCCTCCATTGAAGCTGTGTGTACGGTCTACTGTACATGTCCAGAAAGGTAAGAAAAACATCATCAAAGTAGTCCATGTGACATCAGAGGGTCAGTTAGATTTTTTTTTAAGCACCGAAAATAAATTTTGGTCCAAAAATAGCAAAAACTACGACTTTATTCAGCATTGTCTTCTCTTCTGGGTCTGTTGTGAGATTTTTGCTATTTTTGGACCACTAATGTTTTTCTTACCTTTCTGGACATGGACAGTATACTGTACATATATTTCTCGGACTAAATCTAAAATATCTTAAACTGTGTTCCGAAGATCAACAGAGATCTTACAGATTTGGAACGACATGAGGGTGAGTTATTAATGACATAATTTTGATTATTGGGTGAACTAACCCTTTAAGACTGGTTCTGTGGTCCAGGGTCACATATTCAAGTCTTTCTGTTAGAAATCCAAGAAAGCAAAAGATCACATTTAACTTTTAAGTGACAAATTAAAAGATTTTGATTTTGATAATAATTACTATATTTAATTCTAGTTAATTCAAATATTCAAATATTTATTCAGTTGACTGCATTTGTAAAAAAACCTTTCCCAATTCTAATCCTGCATATGTAGTAATAATGCAAAAAAAGTAAAAACAATAAATAGTCATTATTTTGTCTAAATTCATATTCAAATCTTTTTGCTAGAAATATTATGCATTTTAAGTATGTAAAATGAGTATTATGTCAACATTTATCAGTATACCAAAATATAGATGAGCAGACATGGACTAAAAACCACAAAAGTCCCATCTTTATTTCATGGGGTCAACTGAGTGTTCATATTCAGACTCTGTCCATCTGGGTTCACTCGGATGCCAATATCCTCTGAGCACTACAGAGAGAGGAAGAAAATGCATTAAATGAAAGACTGGAAGATTTAGCATGTGAAACAGATGAGAAAATTGAGATGGCCAAATGTTTGAAATTGATTCTCTATGGGAGCTGAGTAAATGGTGGGTTTGAGAGAATTGTGGGATTGACCACGAGGCAAAACGAATGGTGAGAATGTCAAAAAGTGTAAAAATGCTGAATTTAATGCCAATGACAGGAGAAAAATCACTCTTCACATTTATGTAACAAATAAAACTGAAATATTGTCAATAGTGCTGGAGTTTCTGGTGGATTCAATGTTTAAGGCAAGACATTACAGGCAAAAACATAGGTTTTATTAATTTCTATATTCTGAAGGTTTTTAACTAAAATGTTTGTTCATATATAATTTGACTGGTTTTATTCTTAAAAACATGGTAAACGTGCACATTTTTTAAAGGCTGCAGAGTTTTTTCTCCGCTTCAGTAGCTCTTGCATGTACCAAAATGTACAGTTTTATTACTATCTCTATTCTGAAGGTTTTTACTGAAGGGTTTGTTCATATATCATTCGCCTGGTCACAACATTTTATTCCTGAAAACATGTTTTTTTTCTGGCTGTTGACAGTATTTTCTGATTTATGAAGTAATATCAACAATTCCCTCTGTAAAAACCTTTACATTTAGCAGACGTTTTTATCCAAAGCGACTTACATTGCATTCAGGCTAACAATTTTTTTCCTAACATGTGTTCCCTGGGATTTGAACCCCCAACCTTGCACTTGCTAACGTAATGCGTCACCAATTGAGCTACAGGAACTCTGATTTGTCAAAAAAATTAAACAAGAATTTTGTACCTGATTTATGCAAATTAGTGAATGCATTTAATTTAATTTTTTATTAGATAACACCTATGACATTTCAGAAAACATGTAATACAAAAAATATTTGATATTCTTAATGTAATCAATGAACTGGAGGAGAATGATGTCTGTTAAATATTTGACCCTGTTCACCTGTATGTGTCTTGCCTTAAATCACACCGTTATATATTGTAATATTTAATTACGATATATTCAGGCTGGCTTGACAAATGTTACGTTTTAACAAATGTTAAATGATTAAATTGAATTCAATTGTGTGAATTTAACTGCCTTTGGAAAAAAAAATTTTTCCAACCCCGTAATCCTGCATATACGCATGTACCCTGAGAATCGAACCCATGACCTTGCCGTTGCTAGCGTCATGCTCAACCATTTGTGACCCTGGACCACAAAACCAGTCATAAGTGAAAAATTTTTTTAGATTTATTTATACAAAGAAATGAAAGCTGAATAAATACGCTTTACATTGATGTATAGTTAGCTATGCTTGGAAAATATTTGGCAGAGACACAACTATTTAAAAATCTGGAATCTGAGGGTGAAAGAAATTCAAAATACTGACTAAATCACCTTTAAAGTTGTCCAAATTAAGTTCTTAGCAATGCATATTACTAATCAAAAATGAAGTTTTAATATATATACAATAGGAAATTTACCAAATATCTTTATGGAACATGATATTTACTTAATATCCTAATGATTTTTGGCATAAAAGAAAAATAATTTTGACCCATACAATTTATTTTTGGCTATTGCTACAAATTTTCCCCAGTGACTTAAGACTTAAGGTTTTGTGCTTCAGGGTCACATATGATATTCAGGAAAAAAAAAAAAAATTAAAACAGCTCTTAGTAATCTTCAGAAAAGTAAGGTTTCTATTGAAAAACTGTTGTGGCCAACATATGATAAAGTTATCTCTGAGCTATGCCTGTAAAACAAAATGATTTTCATGTGACTGCAGCATGTGGTGCGTTTTCAGACATGCATGGACTTTTACATCTTTTAGGGCTTTGATGTCAGCATGTTGGCATGCAAACGACCCTCTGTTGTCCTCACGTTCACCTTTTTCAGTTTTGTGTGTGTCAGGAGCTGTAACTCTAAGTCTGGGGTATTAGAAGGGGGCAATATGAAAGAAAACCCCGAGTCCATCACTTCAGTATCAGCGAAACCTCTGTACAGATGAAAACGTGATGAGTTATCCATTGCTAATGTGTGGGAATTAGGGAGAGAGAGGCCGAATGGTGAATCCGAGCTAGAGGTCGGCGAGTGGTTGGAATTCTTCGCGTTCTTCTCTTTCTTGCTAGATAAGACAGAACATAGATTTCCGCTGGACTCAGTCGGAGGGAATCCCTCCTTTCCTTTATTCGTTCATCTCAGGGAATTTCAGTCTATTAAATCAAGAGCGCTGCTTGAATTGCTTAATTAGCATCACATGAGTATAACTCATGAATGAAAGTATGAAGTCCTTTTGGAATGAACAAACAGTACAGTAAAATATATATTTTTATATATAAATACAAATAAAATATCCTACATATCATTTGTCATTCAAAGTGTCAGTAAATATTTTGCTAATTATATATAAATTTGTACGTACTTGACATTGCATACACATATATAGAAAATATGAAACATTTTATATTTACATATATTTGCTCTCACTCAATTATAAATTTGAAGATAAAATGATGGTTGTGCTTTTTTGTTGAGGTTGTTAAAGAAAACAGATTATGTTACCATATGATGCATTCACATCTTGTCATAATTACAATTACAAGATGTCTATGCTTGAGAGACTCTACTCAACTCATGTTCATGTCCTCAGGCTCCGAAATCATTAGTTATTTTGTATTTCTCATATTGTCAAAATGGATCCATATGCAAGTATGTGGTGCGATGTGCTGTTTTCCATCTGAAACGAGTTTAAAAAGCATTTTTCAAACATAATTATTATGCATGCAGTGTGTATGATCTCATTCCATGAGACTAAGTGGAATATTGCCAACTACCCATATGCACTGGCAAAAGAACTAAGAAAGCTAAAAATTAATAAATGTACTCTAACACTATAGAATATTCATATTTATAACACATTTTTAGGTAGTTTTTTTTCTGGAACACTGGAGATAATACAGAATTTTTAAATGTATTAACACTCAGTATTCAACATTAATTTTCAGAAAACAGAGGATGATAACTACTATTACGAGTATCCATACTATGAGGACATGGAATCAGAAACGACTGGAACTGAAACTGAAGACCTAACGGTCAGTCTTATTTTAGTACTTTTGTTTAATGTACTGTTTTGTAATGTAGTGTTTTGTATATATTTTGAATGAGCTTTTATTTTAATATTTTCAGTTTTCATTTTAATTTTGGTTCAAATTTTAGCCAATTTGTTACATGTCTTTGATATATATGTATATATAGATATTTATATATATATATATATATATATATATATATAATTAGTTAATTATTTTGGTTCTAGTTTTTAATAATTTATAAATTATTGTAGTTATAGTTTTACAAATTTTCACTACTTTGACTACTTTAAACTTGTTTTATTTCAGTTAATTGTAAGTTTTATCTGTTATTTTATTATTACTATTATTATACAGCTTTTTTTTTATTACCGAAAATGGAATTTAATTATTACAAAATTATTCATAGTGGTTAGGACTGGGTGAAGTAAGTCATTGCAATTTCATATTGATTTCTAAATTCAACAATTAACTGTGTTCTTCTATAATTTTTCATATTTCCAAGTAAAAAAATATATTCAATAAAAATAAAAAATAAATGTGGAGCGGCATTATTGCAATTTTTTTTTTTTACTTCTTAAAAAAATAACACTGTAACAGAAATATCCCTAAATGGGATCAGCTGGATTGAAACGAAATCAAGAAAACAGTGCATTCATCTAATCATTCATGTTCAACTCTTTATTATAAACAGTGTCTGTTTACTGTGTTTACCAGGTGTCTGTTCCGGATAGCGGTCGTGTGGTTTCGTCAGTTATCACTAGTGGAACAGGAGGCTCCAGCAGTTCTGCGAGTAGCTCCTCGTCATCCTCCTCTTCATCTTCTTCATCATCCAGCTCTACCACGACTACTGGCGAGGATCCGTATGATGGCTACGACGGATACGAGACTGGATACGAAACATACTATGACGAGACGACCTCACGGCCTGATGGTTCCCGGACCATCACCATCACTAGCACAGGCACAGGTGCCGGCGGAGAAGCGGATATCGGACTGGGTGGTGAGGTGGATATTGGACTGGGAGACCTGGACAGGCGGATCATTACATCATCATCATCATCATCAGGAGGAGGAGGAGGAAGTGTAAGAGTACACACAACCACCACAGTCATTCACAATGGAACCTCTGGCTCCGGCACTGGCTCTAGCACCAGAATTATTACTAGCTCCAGCTCCGGCTCCAGTTCCAGCTCCAGCTCCAGCTCTGGCGTTAATACTGGCTCCAGCTCCAGCTCTGGAGTCAGTACTGGCTCTAGCTCCAGCTCTACCTCGGTGAGTTTAGTTGGAACTAGTTATCCGAAACAATTTCAATCTTAAGTGAGAATTAATTCAGAGATATATTTAAATATTTAGTGTTTAGTATAATGTTTTAAATGGATTTTACTGAACTCCAGTCTAATTCAGATATAATAGATTGTATTGGTAACATTTAATAATAACGTTTTTAATCAATGCCATTTTATTTTATTTTAATTTTCAAATTATATATATTTTAATATATATGGTTTAAATATCTTTCATATGTCTTGCAGGTTTTTCTTATTACTGCAATTACTGCATTGTTTAGTATGATAATGCATAAATATTATATTTTTCAAAGGTGGATTTTACTGAACTCAGGAAGTTTTATTTAATTTAATTTAATTTAATTTTGTTTTACTATTTCAATATTTTTCTGTGTTTTAAATGTCTTTAAAATGTTTTGCAAGTTTTGCTTATTGCAATTACTGCAACATTGTCTTTCATTAGAGCATGTCAGGAACATGTCCACGTTATATTTAATTCCAGGTAATAAAAATAATTATATTGTAAATTGAAAAAAATTCTTAAAATTTTGTTTAAAGAAAATAAAGCCTGTTTTAGGACTGTACAATTATTGTACTACAGGATTGAGAATCTAATGAGCATCACCACTGAAAATACTAGGCAAAATCGTAAAAAAAACTAAACTATACGTGCTTTTTGTCATAATATATGGAGCCCCGCACATGCCATGCAAGAAAAAAAAAAAAATTTGTGCACACGATTTACTGATTCGTTCCCTCAATGTACTAAAACGTGCACATGATTACTATTGCATTACCTCGATTTACTATTACGTTCCCTCGATTTGCTAAATTGTGTGCACAATTTAGCAAATCGAGGGAACGAATTAGTAAATCATGCGCACTATTTATAAATCGAGTGAACGAAATAGTAAATCGAGGGAACGCTATAGTAATAGTGTAAACGTTTTAGTACATTGAGGGAACGAATTAGTAAATCGTGCGCACAATTTATTAATTATATTCTTTCATGTATGTGCGGGGCTCCATAATAATAATAATGTCTCAGGTAAAAAAATAAAAAATTACTTGTTCCAAAAGTAGGTTTACTTTTCTCGGTTTCACACAAACAGATTTCAATTTTGAAAATGAATAGATAGATGTATATCCAGTGCACAAACATTTGAGTTATGAATGGTTATGATATATGAAGCCTTGTGTTTGTCTGATGTGTAGGTTGATGGTGGTTATGATGATAACCTGTACGGTGAGAATCTCTATGGAGAGGGATATGGAGAAGGATACGGAGAGGGAGAGTATAATGTGGAAGGAGGCGGCGGCAGCACCAGCACTTCAGTGTCCGGAGGGGGCGGATCTGTTTCTGTTGGGGGCGGATCTGTTTCTGTAGGAGGCGGATCTGTTTCTGTTGGGGGCGGATCTGTTTCTGTAGGGGGCGGATCTGTTTCGTCGACTGGCTCAGCTGGGGGCGGATCCAGCAGCGCTGGGGCCAGCGTGGGGGCGGGGACTGTTGCCACGGGAGGACACGGGGGAATCGGTGGAGAGACAGACTCCATCGATATCGACGACTTCAAGGAGTCCATCACGGATTACACTGATGAAGACCTGGAAAAGATTTATGATTATGACAACCTGTACCCCGAAGGCGACAAAGCGCTGCCCGCCGAGACCGACGAGATCTACGGACAGGTGACGTATAGCTCCACCTACCTCTGTGCATTTTACTCATCTTTATGTTGTTCCAAACCTGTATGCCTTACTTTTCTCCCGTTGAACACTAAAGGAGAATGCACTTCCCACTCTTTTCAATATAATTACATTACATTACATTACATTACACTTTGGATAAAAGCGTCAGCTAAGTGAATAAATGTATAATTCCTCACTTTGTGTTTCACAGAAGTCAGACAGGCTTTGAACAACATGTATAGTTAATTTTTGGCTGAACTACCATAGCAAGTTCTCAGAATTGTTTGTTTTACTTATTATCTGCAATTACCTTATTACCTGCATTTATTACCTGTTATAATCCATATTGTGCTTACACTGATCTGGATTGAGTTAGACTGAGTTTGTGTTTCCAAAGGTGGATGGACTGAGAGGAGAGAAAGGGCAAAAAGGAGAGCCTGCGATCATTGAACCCGTAAGTGTCATTTACAATTCGATATATACACTACTGTTCAAAAGTTAGGGGTCGGTAAGAATTTTAAGTCTCTTCTGCTCACCATTGCTGCATTCATATAATAGAGTAAAACAGTAATATTATAAAATAATATTACAATTTAAGAACCATTTTCTGTTTGAAAATATTTTGAAATGTAATTAATATTTTTATGGAAACCATAATGTGTATGTATATATGTATGTCAAACAGATGTCATTGCAATCTCAGCGGGAGAGAACGACATCTTGGTTTATTATCAGTGAACACCAGGATAGAGAATTAGACTAGATCTTACCTTTACAGCCAGATTTGAAAAAGTCTGTGCAGTCTGGTTATTTTCCCACCACATTATATTTATTTCATACTAATCAACAATATTTATTTTTCTGGACAAAAACATGAATACAAGTACAAATTGTATAATTATAAATACATGTTATGTTACTTAACATTATTATGTCAATATAATATGAAAGTAGATACAACTAAAAACATTTTATAGCCAACGTTTGATATAGTTTAGACAACTTCAAAAGACCTTAATGTTTATTGGGATGTCTTTTTAAAATATGCATAATATTTTCTGTTATGTATAAAAAAAATTAACTAAACCCACAATAATTGCAGCACACTGAGAAAAAGAAAAAGTTCAAATACCAGTTACAAATAATAATAATAATTAAAAAAACTAATTCAGAACCCAAATAAACAATAATACTCAAATTCGACAGGTTAAAACAAAAAACATAAATAGATCTACATTACAAAATCCATAACATTACTTCTAAGTAGTAAATCATTAAAAAAAGATAATAATAATAATACAATTAAATTTAAAAAAAATTAAAAAAGAAGCTTTTTGCATGAAATCTCCTCTATATCTTACATTTTTGTTTGATGAAAATGAAATGTAAAAGTGTTGCAAAGAAACACGCTACTTCTACAGTCTTACTATTAAGTGAATGAAATGAAACCATGTTTTTTCAGTTAGACCAATATAAAAATGCACTTGAAATAAATTACATGGTCTTTGACTTTTTTAATGTACTGTTACAGAGATGCAAGAACAGATCAATGAGAAGCTCTTTCTTAAGGAAAAGCACAAACATTCAGATCAGGACAGCTGGTTTTAATGAAGGATGACCATGTGCAGAGAGAAAAAAGCTCAAATCATATGCTTCTTTCTGCAAGCGCACACATTCTCTCTTGTTTTGGCTTTCACACACACACTTTGTCCACCCTGTGTTTTTTGGCATGTAAGGAGCGCAAAAAAACAAAGCGAACATGCCCACTGCCACGACAGCACACTCGGACGATGCCTTCGGGACAGAGCCAAGACCCAGCATCTTTAAAAAGCACCAGATTAGACCAAGATATTATAACAAACAAAAAAGTTCTCTGGATCTTAAGTGAGGCTGAACTCTGCATATGTAATGATCATGCACATTGGGCTATAATTCAATCTTCATATGCTTTTTGAGATAATTGCAGTGGTATGGTTATGACACAACTCATGCAAGCACATTTTTGCATATTTGAAAATGCTTTGCATGTTTAAACAATATGCAGTGCCTAAAACAATCTCAAACTTTTACCTTTTAAAGGCAGCAATATTATACATCATTATTAATAAACAGTGTTTAATGAGTAATTTATGCTTTTAGTAAACGCTATTATCCAAAGCAACTAACAACATAAAATTCTTTCAAAAACTAAAATAGTTCATTACTATAACTGTAACTAATAACTAATTTTATATACTAATTATAACTAACTATAACTAATTTTTTATAATTGCTGAAATTTTTACTTTGTGCTTTTATGCCAGAGTCTAATATTTTTGAGGCATGATTTAATGGACTGTGATGGTTTTAAATCCTCTAGGACTTTGGAGTTGATTCATTATGAAGAATATACAGTAAAATTTAAATATTAGATGAAAACGTATTTTTTTTAATGTAAAAATTAGGAATGCCTTGGCAATAAATTAACTTTAATTTGCAGTATTAAAATGACTTAAAAATGCTGTAGAAATAAAAGAATTTATAGAATAAAAATGCAAAAACAAAACAATTGCTAAAACCTAAACTAAAATAAAAAAATTACAATTTATAAATACTTAAAAAATATAGCTTTTTTTTTTCTTTATTTATTTTAGTTGACCATTTCTATTCCTAGATATCAGATTTCCGTAATGTAGTCTAATTAAAAAAAAAAAGAAAAAGTATTTTTCTGGCATGAAACACTGCTTTAAAAGACTTCCTGATACTGCTGTTTGGTATGATCGTTACAGAGACCCGCAGCCAAGTGCAGATCTCTCTCACACACACACACACACACACACACACACACACACACACACACACACACACACACACACACACACACACACACACACACACACACACACACACACACACACACACTGTATATGATTTTCACCAAAGCTGTGGTGCTCTCATACTTCAGATCTTATATTGATATTGCAGATTGTTTATGCTGTTACTCTAATGTATTTGGGTTTTTTCTGTTCTTATAGGGAATGCTGGTTGAAGGCCCACCTGGTCCAGAGGGTCCAACTGTAAGTCTACTTTTCTTCCAAACAGTTGAACTGAATCATCTGAGTCAACTGATTCGCTAAAACGAACCTTCCAAACCAACCGTTCGATTGAATCATCTGAGTCAACTGATTCGTAAAAAATTAACCTTCCAAACCAATCAGTTGAACTGAATCATCTAAGTCAACTGATTCGTAAAAAAATTAGCTAGGAATATTAACTAGGAAAGCTGAACTGTTTTCTAGGCCCAGTGACTATTGCTGACGATGCTCAACAGCTGTATGTCTGTTTTGTTTCTTAAGTTTCATTCTTGACCTACTTATTTATAAAGCAACTCTTCTTTCAGCTGGAGCATTGGTGGATCTGATGGCCCTTTAGAGACTATAACAACATGAGTTTGAGAAATAGAGCAATGGAAGGAGTCCAGCAGTGATCTAGAGTCTTACCTCACCGGACCAACAACCATGTGTGTTTGTGTGTTTGCCATGGCTTTACATGTGTTTCTGACAGTACCGGTGTGTTGTTTTAGGGTCTCCCCGGTCCTCCAGGTTCATCGGGATCCCCAGGTAGCCCCGGAGAGTCCGGTGAGAGGGTAAGTAACCAGGACAACACAAACAAGATATTGAACACATTCAGCAGCATTTCAGATTGTGTTCTGCAACATGTCCAAGTTTGTAAAATTGTGAACAGGGTCAATGTCTGAAAACTAAAAGAAATTTTAAATCATTCTAACTAATTAATATTTATTTTAAAGTAATGATTGTGTTCATAGAAATATATATATATATATATATATATATATATATATATATATATATATATATATATATATATATATGAAAAAAATATATATTTTGAATTTTTTTTTTCGTGGTGAAACATGACCTGAACATTTCTTCATGCATTTCACCATACTGTACAAAATGAAATTTTAATTTTAATTTTAGAGAGCCTGATTGCACTGATTGAAAGAGATTTTTTTAATGATCAAAATGATGTTTAATGAATTACTCATAATCTTTTACTCTTTTGACAGGGTCCTCATGGTCGCCCTGGTCTGCCTGGAGCTGATGGTCTTCCAGGACCTCCAGGGACTGTCCTGATGTTGCCTGTATGTAAATCTGAGCACAATTACTGGATACACACTTACAATAACTACACATTGTAATGGCACACAAACAACTGATTCATGGACGTTTGCATGTCTTTTAGCTTTTAGAATTAAAGCCCCGTTGCACTGTACTTAGATCAGTTTTCTGCAGTGTGAAATAATGAATGTTCAGAGCCGTTAGTTCTTGCCCTAGCTTGATTTATTTTCACAGTGGTTTAACAGTGATAATTATGTCCGAGAGATATCAGAATCATAATGCTCCCTTTGCTGCTGTGATTCCCAATGAATCACACTCTGGTTAATGCAGTGAGACATTTCGCAAATTCCACATACTCTCAGCTATTCCAAATTTCCTCTTTCCCAGCTGTTACTCCAATACATTTTTTTTCTCTCTGTACGTGTATGGACTTCACAATGTCTTTCAGTCGAGAGTTCTGGAATGCTTCCACGGCAAATCCAGATGTTCTGAACACCACATTGAAATGATGTTGTCCATGTTGTATATGTTTACAGTCAACATGTGATTGTAATTAAACCCCACCCTAAACACTACCTCTCCCCACCGCCCCAGTAATACCCATGAAAATCAATTCAGAGTCATGAAGCAAAGGCTCACTTTGAAACTAGCGTTCTTACTCTTGGAAGTGTAGTGAATGAGTTCAGACACCAGATGGCAGTGCTGATCAATTGGACTCATGCACAGAGATGAAGGCACAGAAACACATCCTTACTAGTCATACTATTTCTGCTTTTCTTTGTATGGAAGAAATAGTAAGAGTAGTATGCTAGTCTGAATTCAGCTATAGGGTACATCTGGAATTACATACTACCACACTTATTTTTATTTATTTATGTAGTATGTACAGTACACTACTGTAGTGTTCAAAAGTTCTTTTATTTTATTTGAAATATAATGAACTTTTTTTTAGAGCAATTTTATTTTTAAATGCATTATTTTATTTTTTATCTTATTTCTTATTTTATTTTATTTGAAAATATACTGAACTGATTTTCAACTAGGTGAAACACTTTATATCTATTTTATATTATATAAGTTTCGTTTTTTAACATTTAACAATGTTTTTTAATATAACTTTTTAAAGCAGGTGAACACTTTGTAACTATTTTATTTTTAAAATAAATTATTTTTGCATTATTTTACTTTATTTGAACATATAATGAACATTTTTAAATAGATGGAATACTTTTGAACTATTTCATTTTATTTGAACTTAT
Organism: Carassius carassius; assembly: GCF_963082965.1. Classification (NCBI taxonomy): domain Eukaryota; kingdom Metazoa; phylum Chordata; class Actinopteri; order Cypriniformes; family Cyprinidae; genus Carassius; species Carassius carassius. The sequence continues at coordinate 3,484,116 of NC_081801.1, forward strand.
AATGAACATTTTTCAGATTGTTTTTAAATGGTATTTTATGCAAATAAACTGTATTTAATGCCATAACTAAATGCCACTCATTGAGTGTAGTATGCAACTTATTCCGGCATCCAAAACAAATCATCCAGCTAATATTACAATCAAATAAATGCATTTTTTTTTACATTTTTATTTAAACGTTTTATTTTCAGGTACATTTTACTTAATTTTATTTGAACACATATAGAACATTCTAAAACAGGTGGAACACTTTGCACTCATGCTATCATGTCTAACATATTTCTTTCAGTCTGAATGCTGATAGTTTGGTACCGTTCTGTCTCTGTAGTTCCGCATGAGTACAGGAGGGGACAGCGGACACAAAGGCCCTGCAGTTTCTGCCCAAGAGGCTCAGATGCAAGCCATCATGCAGCAGGCCAGGGTAAAAACACACACTTACACTAATACACACTGTCTCACACACATGCATCTCTATGCAAACTAATCGCTCTGTGTCATTAATATATAGCTGGCGATGAGGGGTCCTACCGGACCGATGGGTTTGACAGGCCGTCCTGGTCCTCTGGTATGTCTGTAAATCTGTTTTCAGTCTGTCGAAATGATGATATCTGTAATATTATGATGAGTCAGATAATGATTCATGCTTGATTTGATTTTCCCAGGGGCCTCCTGGTGTGCCTGGACTGAAAGGAGAGTCTGGAGAATCAGGACCTCAGGTAGGCATCACAGATTACCCACAATCCTCAGCTTTTTGACAGTATTTGAAGACAGTTTGATGCAGAATAGAGCTGGTCTGAGACCTGTGTGTGTGTTTTTAGGGTCCTCGTGGTCCACTGGGATCCCATGGCCCTCCTGGAAAGCCTGGTAGAAGGGTAATTTTTTGTTTTGTTGTTATTATTATTGACCTGATCATTCTGTATAAACAGATTTATGAAAGCGAATCATGTTTTCTGTGGCTTAGGGTCGACCCGGCTCAGATGGAGCCAGAGGGATGCCTGGACAGACGGGAACAAAGGTAAAACTAATGAGATTAACGTTAGACAAATATCTTTTAGCATTACTCACAATAATGAATTGTGCACAATAAGATGACAGAAAGTAAAAAGTGTCAACTTTGATTTCATGCAGACAAATTACAGTAGTAAGTAATTGTTTCTTGTTTATAAAATGTTAATATCCTGCCATTCTGAACTGTTTGCTGTCTGTGTGCTTCACAGGGTGACCGAGGATTCGATGGGCTCGCTGGTTTGCCTGGAGAAAAGGGTCACAGGGTAAACACATTTTAAAACAAGTGGAATACTTTTATTTTATTTTATTTTATTTTATTTTATTTTATTTTATTTTATTTTATTTTATTTTATTTTATTTTATTTTATTTTATTTTATTTTATTTTATTTTATTTTATTTTATTTTATTTTACAGCTTCTTATCCAATCTTATTTTAGTTTAGTTTAGTTTAAAATCAGTTTATATATATATATTTTATAGTTTTAGTATTTTAAAAAACATAAAAAAATTATGAATATATATATATATATATATTGTTTTTATAAGAATAAAAAAAATTATATGTCAAATTAAACTAAATTAAAATGGGCATTGCAGTCTATTTTATTACATATTTTATTTTATTTTCAAATATATTGAAGTTAGTTATTTGGCAGTACTTATGTAAAAAGGAGGGTGATTCATTCTCTGAAAATGAATGAGAGTGTCTTTGTGGTTGTTGTAGGGTGAGACAGGTCCTCAGGGGCCTCCTGGGCCTTCAGGAGAGGATGGAGAAAGAGTAAGAGCTTGTTCTTTTAATCCCTTCCTGTTTCCCATCTGTGTTATTGTTCTAAATGGATCACAATGATGACATCATTTCCTGTATGTCAGGGTGATGATGGTGAGGTCGGACCCAGAGGTCTGCCCGGAGAATCGGTGAGTTCATATTTCCTCCAGTATTCCAGCATGCTCTTTTATCCTCTGTTATCCACCACTAGATCATAGTGTTACATAACACAACATTTCCTCCAGTGGAGTAAAACAACAAATCCATGCCACTCATTTTTTGAGGGGTCCACTGCATTTTGCTTGTTATGGACGTGAAGTGAGAGAAACATTCAAAAACAGAAAATGTAGAGGAGATGAAAATGTTCAGTCAATTAACCACTAGTTACTATAACAGTTTAAGACTCTGTCCAGCAGGGGGCGCTCCATGTGTACCATTTAGATTGAGAGGGACTTTATCTGCTCTAGCATATACACATAAACTCAATCATTTATGTCTTATAAGAAGCACAAAATATGTTTTTCAACATTAAAAAAGTTCTATACCTAAGAAATAAATAGTATTTTAGGCTCCAGTGCATACCTGCCAACATTTGGGTACCAAAATCTGGTTGACCTCTGGGGATGGGGTATGGTCAGGGTATCTGTAGGATTTTTAAAATCAAATTTAAGACTTTAAGACCTTTTATAAAGCCTGTGCAATTATTAACATATAAGTATATGGGTCATAAAAACATGGGGATTATTTCAGCTTTGGTCTGAACAAAAATAGCAGAAGACCTATTGAAAACTGCACATTCATTCTCTGCCAGCAGGTGGCGTTTTTGGAACTGCAGAAATGTAGTGGTTTCCCTGGTAACAAGTAGACAAAGCAGTGCAGCACCTGTCTTTGAAGTGTGCAGCGCTCATATTTAATCAATTAAATCATAACCTTTTGAAGTTTAATCTTAAAAAATGTAAGTACTTAATCACAATCTTGTACCATGTAAGACTTGTATGGCCTTGGGTGATGGTGATGCTAAATGCACATAAATAAACTTCGACCTGTAACATGGTTTCGAAATGGCCGGTGTGCCCTGTGCCTCTGCTACATGATTGTGACATTGTGATTTAATGTGCTGAGTAACATAACTTTTGGTCACATGGGTGTGAAATACGTGAGACTCCTGTGGAAAATGTGAGTGTTGACAGGTATGCTTGTGTGTTTAAAATGAAGCACATGAGATGAAGAGTCATTTAAGTGACATAGAAAAAGGTTTTATTTATGTTGCGATCACATGACTGGGCTAACACTATTTTATTTTATTTGAATATTTACCGAACATTTAAAAAAAAGGTGGTACACATTATATCTATTTTATTTTATTTCTAAATGCATTATTGAATTTTTTCTATTTTTCTGTTTTCTTATTTAGTTTTTAGTTTATTTAAATAAGAAATAAATAGTACTTATATTTAAAATTTAGTACATGTCATTGAGGAGTCATATAAGTGGCATATAAAAAGATGTTTTATTCACGTTATGATCACAATATACCATTTCATTTTATTTTATTTGAACATTTACTGAAAATTAAAATAAGTGGAACATTGTATAGCTATTTTATTTTATTTTTTATGTGTATTTTATTTTACTTAAGTAAAGAATTAGTACTTTAGACAACTATGTTTAAAATGAAGCACATTAGATGAAGAGTCATTTAAGCGGCACAAAAAATTCATGTTGAGATTACATGACTGGGTGAATGCTTTATTTATTACTTATTATTTATTTTATTTTTTGTGCTTAACATTTTAAAATAAATGCAACGTTTTAACGTTTTTGAATGCTTTATTTGGACAAAAAGGTGGAATGCTTTTAAAACATTTTTTAATACATTATTTTATTTTTATTTCATGTAAATAAGAAATACATGGTACTTTAGGCAAGTATGTTGAAAATGAGGCACATGAGATGAGGAGTCCTAAAAGTGGCATAGAAAAAGCTGTTTTAATTATGTTGAGGTCACATGACCAGGCAAATGCTACCCACTTATCAGACACTTTCAGCTGAACACAACTCTCTGTTTCTCCGTCTTCACTTATTCAGGGTCCTCGTGGTTTGTTGGGCCCCAAAGGTCCCCAAGGGCCTCCAGGACCTCCCGTAAGTACAAACTTCATCTTTTTTTGTGATTTATATTTTAGACACTTTACACACATACAAAAAGACATCTTTATCTGAATCAATTTGTTAGTTTTCATCTCAGTCAAGTCCCCAACCTTCATGATATTTATTCACTTATGTAAGAAAGAAACAGCTTAATTGTTAATGTCCTAATATTTTTTTTAATGTGAGAATATAAAAATGTGTGAATAGTTTTTAAATGTGTTAAACTATCATTTTAGGGTGTGACTGGTATGGACGGACATCCTGGACCTAAAGGAAACATTGTAAGTCTGAAACACACACACACACACACACACACTCTTGTGCAGATACAAACATGCTTATACACACACATATTCACTTTATTATGCTTCTTTTTTCACTCATCAGGGTCCTCAGGGTGAGCCAGGACCACCAGGACAACAAGGCAACCCCGGAGCTCAGGTATTCATCAAGCCATGCCCACTTAGACATGTTCTAACCCTCCCGTCATTGACCTATTAACCAGTTAATGTCCTCTAATTCTGTCCTCTTCCACAGGGACTTCCAGGTCCTCAGGGAGCGATCGGACCTCCAGGAGAGAAGGTGAGACCACATGAGTGGATGATCAATGGATGCTTCTCTGGTTAATGCATTAAAAGCCTTTATATAGAGTTTGTGTGTGTGGGTGTGTGTGTGCATGCATATCTATTGATAATGTTTATTTTTGTTTATTATTAATGTTTATAATGTTTAGAAATGCTTCGTCTTGTTATGGTTAAATAATTAAAAAACCTTTGCCCACCAAATCAAAGCCATTTTTCTGTTATGTGACAAGAAAACCATAAAACAATAAATTATGTGATTTGAAAATAATGATGAAGATGTGTAAATTTTTACTACTTCTTACACCACTTGATATTTTTTTATAGTGATTAATGTAAAATATTTGCTGAAAATAGTATACACAGTTTTTCAACCCTGCATGAATACAAAGCTTACATATCTAGGAATTTGTCACATGTTTGATTTTCATCATTCTGGACATTCATATTTGTCATTAATTAATAATTTAATTAATTAATCAATTAATTAAAAAGAACAAAAACTTTACCAAAACCTTTTTCTTTTAGTTGAAAAAAGTGGAGCCAAAACATTTCAGACTGCTTTACAAAGCTCTATTATGTGAGCGTTCATGTTTGCGGTTGCCAGATATCAAGAGCTCAATCCTCCAATCAGAGCTTTTCTGTTAAACGGATACCTATTCAGCCCACTTCTTGATTTAGGCAATCTGTCAACCATTTACTTGTGCTTTCTCTTTGGAGGTGCTGTGATCTGAAAACACAGAGATATAGTCCTGTACAAATAATCTCCATTTGAGCTATTCTGCTTAAATGAAAATGTCATTCAGCAGTCAGTGTTCTGTCATGGATCTCGACTGTATTGTTTGCGATAATGGTTATGGATTGTAATGTTACTTACGCAACCTCAGTGCAGCAATGAGTCTTTGTGCCATTGTTTAAAAAGAGAAACATTAATGCAATTTGGAATAAATATTAGGAGTTTCTCTGTTATAATATTTTAGAGTATTTTTGTGTTACACCAGTTTTCATAACTTAGACAGGGTATATCTGAAGTCTGGTGTTTATTTAGCCTTTATAAATCTGTACAGTAACGTTAAATGAGGTCGAATAAACCATACATAAGAGTCGATATTCTATTGATTTGTGCTTATTGGTGAAAGAGCAACTTCTGATGAAATGTAAAAATTTATTTATATATATAAATTTAATAATATATATATATATATTTAATAATTTTAGCCATTATGCAGTAAGATGAAAATGTGACGGGAAAAAATATTTTCCCCAGACATTTAGTTGACTGAAACTTGACTAAAACTAAAAATAGCTGACAAAATGAACACTACTACAGTGCCCACTGCCCACTTTAACGTATTGATCGCTGATTACTTGATAATCTTTATGGGTGTGTGTGGAAACAGGAAATGTGTGCTGAGTGTTAATGGATTGAGTGCTTATTCTGGTTTTCCTTTCTTCAGGGTCCCACTGGAAAACCAGGCTTATCAGGAGTACCAGGAGCCGACGGACCTCCGGTGAGTCCGGGAAATACACACACACACACACACACACACACACACACACACACACACACACACACACACACACACACACACACACCCACGCCATTCACGTCTGATCATCTCAGGATGCATCGTTTCAGAGAGATTTCATTGTATTAATAATTACAGTACAGTGATCTGCCTGGCAGTTCTTCAGAGACACACATTGTTCACATCCGATCTCAAGGCCTATTCTCTACACATTTCATGGTAACTTGTCATTTATCTTTCTCTTTGTGTCACAAACACAGGGCCACCCAGGAAAAGAAGGACCATCTGGAGAGAAAGGAAACTTGGTACATGTTTATCCTTTATTCCTCAAGCCGACGAGTTTCTTTACAGACAGCTCTCTTGTACAAATCTAACTTCAGGTGTGATCAATAACTCCATCCATAACTGATTGTGTTTGACAGGGACCTCCTGGTCCTCAGGGGCCCATCGGATATCCAGGCCCTCGAGGTGTAAAGGCAGGTGTTTCTTTATCCTCATTGGTCAGAGCAGCACTCATATTGATCTCTCATTGGTCAGTGGATATTGTAGTTCTGTAGTAGTAAGTTGTAAGTGAAAACTCGTTTTGCCTCTAGCTTTTTCCTTACCGTATTTTCCGGACCAGAAGTCGCACTTTTTTTCATAGTTTGGCTGGTCCTGCGACTTATAGTCAGGTGCGACTTATTTATCTAAATTAATTTGACATGAACCAAGAGAAATGAACCAAGAGAAAACATTACCGTCTACAGCCGCGAGAGGGCGCTCTATGCTGCTCAGTGCTCCTGTAGTCTACACTGAGCAGCATAGAGCGCCCTCTCGTGGCAGTAGACGGTAATGTTTTCTCTTGGTTCTAAATAAATGCGACTTACAGTCCAGTGCGACTTATATATGTTTTTTTCCTCATCATGACGTATTTTTGGACTGATGCGACTTATACTCAGGTGTGACTTATATTCTGATACTTCCCTGAGGCAGAATCATCTGAACTTTATAGTCGTCTTCATCTTCTAATATAACTTCTTTTGGCTAAAATGTAAGGCAGAGCAGATGATGTGACACTACTTTTTGTGTCCATTTATTTATAAAAAATATATTCCATATAGACAAATTTCTCAATATTTGATATGATTTGATTTTAATTTATTTCATTTTAGAAATAAAATACAATTCTCACTTAAAATATAGTTAGACGTCAGTGTTCATGGAAAATGTAATACCGAATGCATTGTGGCAGATGAAACAAGATAATATAAATATACCTATATTTTATGCCAAAATGCATAGGTTATAAAATGTGCAATTCAATTAAAATGCACTATTGTAATCGATTGTTTATTATTATTATATAGACAGTAGAGAGTCCAGTGGCTTCGCAGGGCTCAAAACAGACAGCACTGGTGATACAGTGAGTCAGTCACTGAGGTTTGAAGGTTTGTTGGACTCTGCTGATCTTTTTTCGTTTGCTCTTTCGCTCTTTCTATCTGCAGGGTGCTGACGGAGTCCGTGGGCTAAAAGGAAACAAGGGTGAAAAGGTAATTTCAGAGTGTGTTCCAGTGACTGTGTCCGTTTGGATACGAGCTGTTGTGATATGAGTGTGTGCGGACGGCTAATGCACTGCTCCTGTGTCATTAATGTTTCATTTCTGCTACTGAATATGGACACCAGTGTACTCCAAGATGCATTTTTGATCTTCTCACTTTGGCCATTAAAATGTTTTATCCTGCAAGAGTGCAGCAGGAAAATAAGATCAGGCCTCGGCAAATAGCTGTCCTTTCTCATTTGTCAAAAATGGGGTATTATGTGCGAAAGGAAGTTTGCAACGCTCTCAGAGTCATATCTTCATCTCTTTCTTTCTTAGGGAGAAGACGGATTTCCGGGATTTAAGGGAGATATGGGCATCAAGGGCGACAGGGTAAGAAACATATTCGCAGGTTGAAGAGGTTATTTGTTTTTGGCTTTATCTCTGGAGAATTATGGGATTTGATTTCTCTCTTCACTTGGGTCGATCTTTAATTCTCAGAGCATCTCTGAGGAAGCACATAAATCACAGTGGGTCTATATTTAGTGGCGCATCACAATTACTTTTGCTCATACTTGCTTTGGGATTCGAACAGATATAGACATACACAGAAAAAAGGACCCCAAGGACTATAACTTGTGAATCCGACCACGTGAATGCCACACACAAACTCTTCACTATTCCCATGCTGCTCATGTGCTCATCTTTCCATTTTATTTCTCTAAAGTGGCAAAAACATCAAACACAAACTGTACACACAAACTCGTTTCATAATTAAATTCTAGGATCTTATTCTAGGATTCTGTCCATCCTAAAAAGGCTTGTTTTGTCTTATTTTAAAACATTTTAAGTAATCTTGGTGCCTTTGTTTGCTTTAAACAATGTAATTATGAACAATAATAAAATTGTAAAATTCCTGACATTTGGGGGTGAATAGAATTTTTTTGTTGTAGTTTGTTGTAAATAATTTAATTATTTCAAATAATTAATTGTAAACATTTCAGAAGATTTTGGGGTCGAATTCTTTGAATAAATATCTGACTTTTTAGTTGTTTCAGCTCATTTTGAAGCTTGTTTTGTCTTAAATTAAAACATCTTGAAACACCCTTGGAGGTTTGCTTTAAATAATTTAATTATTTCAATTTGGGGGTGAATTAAATAAAGACTATATTGTCATTTTTTGCATTTTTAGCTCATTTTAAAACTCGTTTTGTCTTATTTTAAAACATTTAAAGTCTTCTCGAGACCCCCTTGGAAGTTTGCTGAGGAATTTCAAAGTACTTCTTCTATGCTTTTTAATGTATTTTCCCCCTGAAAGCCACTTTGATTATTTATACATCCAATTATTACATTAGTAAATGTTAATGTAAATTGAAATGAATGTAAATGAGCTTTGATATGATTGGCTTTGATATTACTG
>NC_081801.1:3493284-3603284 GCF_963082965.1 Carassius carassius
ATTAATGATCTTTTTAATAACTGAATTTGCTAAAAAGAGCATTTGAACAGTAAGTGAAGCGTGAGAATTGAAACGCTTACATTTACTTAGTTACTTTTACTTCTGAATTTCAATAATAAATATCATTATTAAAACCAAAATAGTATTCAATTAATAATTGTTCATACGATGTAGTATAATTATTATATATTACTGTTAATTTATATATATTTTTAGATATATTTTTATATTTTTAGGTTTTATTAGAGCTTATTAAATATAACACATATCTTTTAAAAATATATTAATATTCACAAAGTGCGCAGTTTAATTATTGTAACATTTATTTTGTTAACATTTATTTATTATAACATAGTATCTTTTAAAAATAAAATAAGAAAAAGTAATAATAGAGAACTGAATGATATAAAATGTTTTATTTTGTATTATTTCATATATTGTTCACTCTCACAAACAGGGGACAGCAGGGAAGCCGGGACCCCGAGGACAGAGAGGACCTACGGTAAGACAACAAAGATAGGACAAAAACAAACAATACGTACCCTCTTGTGATCAGTTTAGGAATTATTTCACTCAATGTTTTCTAATACGTCATGTGATCTTTTCTTTAGGGACCCCGTGGTGAAAGAGGCCCGAGGGGACCCACTGGGAAAGCAGGACCAAAGGTGAGGCTGTCCTTTTTCTCCTTTGTTTCGTATACGTGAAATTCTATAATTAAATGAGATGATGATGTATTGAGGCACAGCCCTGTTCAGGGGTCTTCTGCCTTAGTAAATAAATAATATAACATCCAAATGTAAAAACACAAAGAAACTCGTATCTTTCATGCATAAAACAAGTGTTTGGCACATAAAAATTCAATTAGGAAAAGCACCCCACCCCCTGACTGACTGAAAGAAAACATCTCAGGCTTCAGGATATTTTAAACCTCTTTCATCATTTGTGTGCTATGAAAGCTAAACGTGTTGACAAGGGCAAACGGTGCTCCTATTACATTTCAAAACGCAAGGTTTTTCTCCACGGCTCAGCTGGAACGAATTCAAATGCAACAGGGATTTTACCAAATCTACTTATCAGTCACTCATTACTTCAGGCAATAAGCATAAGTTTTACATTATTAATAATTAATCCATTTTGCATGGACATTTATACAAACATTCTGAAATATTAAAACGTTCTGTTTAATCTGCCTTTTCTCATTTGCTTCTCCTCCCCACCTTCACAGGGCAACTCAGGAAGCGACGGCCCCCCAGGACCACCCGGTGAACGGGTACAGTATAAATAGTAATTGAATCCTTCCAAAGTATCGATTGTTGCTTCAGAGAGACAGAACACTCTCTTTCCTGCCTTACAGGGTCCGTTAGGTGCAGCGGGACCTACTGGATTTCCTGGCCCTAAGGGTCCACCGGTAAGTGACGTTAATACTGTAGTAATAACTATAGAAATCTTTCTTTCATCCAATCATCTGTCCTGATTCTCACCCTCTCTCTCATTTTCAGGGTCCTGCCGGAAAGGACGGGCTGCCCGGACACCCTGGCCAGAGAGGAGAGACTGTGAGTGGTGTCTGATAAGACCACACACACATTCACATACTTATGGCAATAAACTCTTGAATTTATTTTCTGACAGGGTTTCCAAGGTAAAACCGGACCTCCCGGACCCCCAGGTGTAGTCGGACCTCAGGTAAGTGGAACATAGAATCCTGCAGTTCAAATTTTCTAAATGATTCTAGAATTACACAATAAATAATGCCTTTAATAAGATTCCAATAAAATCGGTTAGTAAAATGTTTGGCCCACATAAAAAATATATCTATCCATCCATCTATCTATCTATCTATCTATCTATCTATCTATCTATCTATCTATCTATCTATCTATCTATCTATCTATCTATCTATCTATCTATCTATCTATCTATCTATCTATCTATCTATCTATCTATCTAAGGAAATTAATAAAGAAAAAAAGAATATTTGAATATCAAGAAAAGGTTTTTTTCTAATTTGAATCTCCATTAAAACTTATATTAGTATTTATTGTATTAATTAGTATTAGTTTTCCAAATTTTTTTGTATAACAATAAAGGAATGGCAATGAAACATAAATCTCGCTAAACATATATATACTATATATATATATATATATATATATATATATATATATATATATATATATATATATATATATATATATATATATATATATATATATATATATATATTCGAAATGTAGCCTTGAAATGAAATGACTGAAATATGTTAAGCTGAATTATAAAAATTACTAAAACACTGACAGTGTTGTTATTGGTAATTAAACTATTAAAATGTTCTGGAATTGAAATAAAGTTGAAATAAAATTAAATATAAATATTAGATGAAAAACTTTTTAAAAAGATTAGAAAATAAAAGAACTGAAATAAATGTTTAAGCTGAATTATTAAAATGGCTTAATGACATAACAAAAGCACATAAACACTTAACCAAACTACTAAAACTTGAAAAAAATTATGAAAAACATGAAGCATGGAAATAATAAAATAAAAGGACTGCATCGCTAGGCTGCATCTACTGTACCTTCTGCAGAAGAATAAAACATTATAAAGCATTTCGCAGCATGCCCCTCACACCTATCTGTTTTTCCAGCATGGGTACCACAGACAGAGGCCAGAGACATGTGCTACATATTCATGAGGCTGTCACCAGCCATCACTCGCTCATTAGATTATCTTAAAGGTGTCTTAAGGTTGTCACCGGGGAATCACAATGGCTTCATTAGGTCACATATGGGCCGTTTGTTGGCCTGTCTGTGCTTTGTCTCCTGACATGCCTTTGTTTATGCGGTTAGATGTTGGAGCTGACTGGGTGATAAATTATTCATAGGCAATCATGAAATTCTACTTTTTATGCAAATGTTGAGGTGGGCACAGGTTTCACCAGTGCCACGCACACACATATGGATGTACACATGCTCTGCCATGAAAATGGACTCATATAATCAGATTTTCTTTCTTTCTTTCTTTCATTCTTCATGTTGCATAATTTGCATATCCACTGATCTTTTTGAAACACCTGTTAGATCTTTATTAATGTATGTTTTCCAGGATTTTTGATCGCTTTCTTTGGTTATACTGTGCAATCACACTTTTGAACTATGCAAGAGCTAGGAGTACAACCGTGCATTGTGTTTCAGATGCATTGATTAAAAATTGACTTTTAAATATGACTTCATAATAACAAATCATTTGTTTTGCTCAAGATTTAAAGTTTTATCATTGGAATTAATCATATTTTCTTGAAGTAGCAATGTAAATAAATGAATCATTTGCAAACTCTGCAAATGGCTTTGCTAAGGTGAATTAAACTGTTCTGCAAATCGAAATTGAATTGAATTGATTCACTGACGAATCGTCACTTAAATTGATTCAGTGCACTGCCAACCCAAAGATTCATCTACCACACTACAATATAAACAAATAAATAAACATTTTAATATTCATTATTATTTACTCTTAAAATAAAATGTGGAAAATTCGTAATAAAACAAGCAAAAAGTCAAATAATGAGTATCTCCAATGTTTATTTAACATTTTCTCTCTCTTTTTATGCAGTCTTGACACCAGCATTTTCACATTTTCAGATTTTACTGATATAAGATATACAATATACATTTATATTTATTTTTGCATTAAAAACCACAGCTCATTTTCATTTCGATTTAAGATGTTATAATTGGAATTACTAATACATTCTTCAATATGCATTCATAAATCTTGTGGAAAACACATTTTCTTTAAGGTGAATCTGCAAATCTCTTTTGAATTAATTCATTAGGTGTCGTCAATTGAATTGATTCACTGTCGACCCGAAGGATCAACTAAAGTACCCCACTGCTTTACCCATAATCCATCTCTCCTTCTGTTCAGGGACCAACAGGTGAGACAGGACCAATGGGAGAGCGAGGCCACCCTGGACCCCCAGGACCACCCGGTGAACAGGGTCTACCCGGAGCTGCTGGGAAAGAGGGAGCAAAGGTGCAAACAAATTCAGGCCGTACACATGTCAACATTTACACACAATAAAGTTACATATACACAGATCCAAATCCAGTATTGGTCAAAACCGGTTTACATTATATCTGGTCTTTATAGGGAGATCCAGGTCCTGCAGGACCCACAGGTAAAGATGGACCTCCAGGACTCAGAGGGTTCCCAGGCGAGAGAGGCTTACCAGGACCTGTGGTGAGTCTCATGAATTAAACATGCCTAACCACAATTATCCGGCTTTGTGTAACTCGCCTGTAAATTCTGCCCAGGCGAGCATCTCTCTTTTCATGCTTTGAACTTTTTAGTTTGTTGTTCAGTATGAATAGTTCATCCCCGTGTCACCTCTACCCATCAAACGTGTCGTGCAGCCCCACACGGATGTGTTTGTGTAGGTTCAGCAGTTTTATGTGTCTCTCTGCAGGGATCAGCAGGTTTGAAAGGGAATGAAGGACCTCCAGGGCCACCTGGACCCGCTGTAAGTAGACATGCTCTCTCTATTTGCCTATCTATCTTACCTTTCTCCAACTGCTTTGTTTTTTGCTTGTTTACCTTGTTTCTCTTTCTCTTTTATCCTTTTAATCCACACTCTGGGTTTTCAGTGAGTACAGTGTTTGTATGACATGGATGATTTACAGTATATCTACAGTACCCGATTTAATGCATGTTTATTTATGTGTAGGAATAATAGAAATTAGTTTTGTATACTATTTAATTCATGCTTTAGAGTGAATAGTGCAGAAAAAGCATCAACAAGTGTTCAACATACTGTACACTGCCATTCAAAAGTTTGAGGTAATACTTTTGCAATAATAAGGATGCATTAAATACATCAAAAGTGACAGCAAAGACATTTGTAATGTTGCAAAAGATTACTATCTCAAATAATCAGCTTTTTTAACTTTCTATTCATCAAAGAATTGTTAAAGAAATGTATTAGGACAGAAAACTGTTATTTTATTTAATAATATTACTGTTCTTACTGTATTCTGATCAAATAAATAAAGTCTTAGTGGGCAATGTCTTCTTTCAAAAACATTACAAAATCTTACTAACCTTAAATTTTTGATTGGCAGTGTACATGTGAACATCTTAAACAGTGTTTTTAATGAGGTTGGTTGAAAGAAGATGCACAAATATTAATATTTAGTAATAAACATTGTATTAAATTTTTTATCTATGATCATAAATATATTTTTATATTTACTAATAAAATACAATTGTAATAAAAAAGTCAATAAGTAGTTGTGTCCAAATGTTTGACTAGTGCATATGTATAAATTATGGATGATTAAAGATGATCAAAAGATTTATCTATTCTTCTTTTCTCTCTCTTTTCATGCAGACTTCACACCAGGATTGTGTATATTCAAATTTACTGATAAATCTTATATAATATCGCAATATGCATAGTTATATAATCAATATATTGAAAACACAGCATTTATTTCTGCATTAAAAATCATATATGCATGCCAGCTGTCAACACCTCCATACGATTTCTTTCAAGAACAAATGCATAATTAATCAAACAGATCATTAAGTGCTCAGAAGCAAATGGCAGTTGTTGCAACTAAATCAGTGATGAAATTTCATATTTGCATATTCATAGGGCTCTCCTGGTGAGCGTGGTGCTGCTGGCCCAGCTGGACCTACTGGCCTCCCGGGCCGACCCGGACCTCAAGGACCCCCGGGCCCCGCTGGAGAGAAAGGTGGACCTGTGAGTACTTCCTCAAATATGCTCCATCTTCATTTCTGATCCTTGTTTAGCTCCATTTGATTCAATATCCAACTACAACCTCTCATATTAGGGTGAGAAAGGACCTCAAGGCCCAGCTGGTAGAGATGGTATTCAGGGACCTGTGGGACTTCCTGGCCCGGCCGGACCCATCGGATCCCCGGGAGAGGATGGTGATAAGGTACAGAAGAAAAAGAAGTGGTAGAAGAAGGTTTGAGAAGTGACATGACTGAATTAAGGACAGAGTAATGCATGAATTTGAATTTGGTTGATGATTAGATCAGGATGAAGAGAAGTGAAGGCCACGTCACACACATAGAACAAAACCACTCAGCTGTCTGATCAATATTTTCTCTAGAGGAATGGATGGATGGTTCGATATTTGCTCAGTGCATGGGCAAATAAAAAAAATTAGATGAAGCTGTGATAATACAGTATACATGAATGAAGTCAAGGCTGCATTTATGTGCTCAAAAATACAGCAAAAACAGTAATATTGTGAAATATTATTACATTTTAAAATAAATGCTTTCAAATTGAATACATTGTAAATTGTAATTTATTACTGTGATGTAAAGTTGAATTTTCAGCATCATTACTCCAGTCTTCAGTCACATGAACTTCATTCAAACATTTTGAAATCTAGATTTTTCCAAACATTTGACAAATACTATAAATGCTAGACTTTTACATTTTATTTTAATATTAAATCTTGATTCAACTCATAATTTATCCAATGTTAGCATGTTATTAAATTTAGTTCCTTTTCAAGAAAAGTGAATACCAGGTGTTTTTTGTGTTTGTGTTTATTAGAGTATCAAACCTGTGGAACAGCAACTTAGCAATGTCACATTCGAATGAGAAATATGTGTGATACTGATATGTAAGTGATATTACAGCGCAGCGAATCAAATATGCAGTTTGCCTTATTGGAAATGGTCTAATTTAACACTAACGTGAACGTGTCATGACATCACCATGACACAGTCACACACACCTACACACACAGATCTGAGGTGTGTGTGACACCAACATGTGTTAGCATTGGCAGTTTTAAGGTGTGAGCGATATTTGAAGGATATGTGTGTCAGCTGTGCCATGTGTGACAGGTGCAAAGCCTTCTGGGAATAAATAACAATGTTAGTTTTCTAATAAATGACTTCACCAACAAAAACAGACTAAAAAGAATACTAGAGTGTTATTAATTGCCCCGGCAATACCATGTTTTTACTATGTTAATACAATATTATTTTTCTTTTTGTGTTATTTGATTTTCCTTGGAGTTTCATGTAAAAAAATATGTGAATATGAATACATTACCATTCAAAAGTTATATGATTTTTTTTTGTACGAAATCATTTATACTTTTATTCTGAAAGGATGCATTCAATTGGTCAGAAACGGTAGTAAGACATTTATGATTTCACAATTTCACACTGACAATAATAGAAATGTTTATTGAGTGTCAAATCATCATATTATTCTGAAGGATCATGTGACTCTGAAGACTGGAGGAATGATGCTGAAAATTCAGCTTGATCACAGGAATAAATTACATTTGAACATATAAGCAAATAAATGCAGCCTTACTGAGCAGCAGTTTTTTTTCCTCCCAGAAACTCTGAGAAACATACTGAATTTGTATAATTTGTATTATTGTATCATGTGACCTTTTTAGATATTTTCTAGATATTATTTTAGATATGACCTTTTTGCATATGTAAATGCTGTGTTATTGTGACAGGGTGAGCTTGGAGAGCCGGGACAGAAGGGAAGCAAAGGTGACAAGGGCGAGCAGGTGAGTCACTCTGAATGTACTCTTTACATTTCATTTCAATTCAGTCCAAAAACATGATATATTCAATGAGTCCTGTTTGCATTTGTCTGTTTGTGTCGTTCTCCCATGGAGATTATTCATTCTGTTATTACCACTGCGCGGTTATGAATATAGATGTTGTCTCATATTTGTTTGAAAGATTTGTCTTTCTGCCGTCCTTCAGGGTCCTCCAGGTCCTGTCGGTAGCCAAGGTCCTCCGGGTCAGCCGGGTCCAGCTGTAAGTATACTGAAATCAGCCATTTCTCTTGTGGCGTGTCTTGCTGTGGTGTAAGTGGTGCTAGTGATGTCACTTCCACCCTGCAGGGAGCTGATGGAGAGCCAGGTCCCAGAGGTCAGCAGGGTCTGTTTGGACAGAAGGGAGATGAGGGTGCACGAGGCTTCCCAGGACCACCCGGACCCGTCGGCCTTCAGGTTACAACTTCAACATTTAAAACATTATTTTAGTATCTTTGATGTACTTTCATAGCTTTATTAATTTGTATTAATTCATTTTATTTATTAATGAAATTGATGTATTCATTTTATCCTAACATTTACCACTTGTGTATATTTAAATTCATTTAAAATTTTATTTAATTTCTTTTGTTTTTATAAAATAAAATAAAAAATTATTGTCTATATAGTTTGTATAAATTTTTATTACATTTTTTGTTAATTTAGTACTAAATAAAAATTTGACCTTTTTAGTATATTTGACATACAGTAGTTTTTATTTCTAATTTAATTTAGATTTCATTCTTACTTTTTAACCTTTTATGTTAGTTCAAGGTTTTGTAATTTTGTAGTTATTTTGTCCTTTTTATTATTTTTTTATGTCTATATAGTTTTATTCATTTTCATTTCAGTTTATTTTTAGATATTTAAGTACTGTACTTCAAGTTAAACTAACATGGCTGATAAAAAAAAGTTGAATGCTTTTTTATATATATTTTTTGTGACTAGATAGTTTTTGTTCATTTCATTTTCAGTTTTAGTATTACGTACTGTACCATGATATCACCATCTGAAACAATTATTGCACCATAATATAATACATTTTTCAATTCATCATCAAATTTGTTCCAGATGGATAAAACCAAGTCTTGCCTTGGAAGTATGACAGACTGTGGAAGAAAAAGGGACTGCAAAATGGCATTTAATGTGAACTGTAAATGTTGTTTATGTAGTTTGGGCAGGATTTGACCGGATGATATGAGTTGCAGTTGGTTTTAACTGGTTGTGTGTGTGTGCAGGGTTTGCCTGGACCCCCCGGTGAGAAGGGAGAGACTGGTGACGTCGGGCAGATGGTACAGTTCTACATCTGTACAGTCAGTTTGGTCAAATGTGAATGTTCTTAAATAGAAACTGAGTTTTCTTTCTGTATTTTTTTGACTCTTCTCTCAGGGTCCACCAGGCCCTCCTGGCCCCAGAGGCCCCTCCGGACCCCCAGGAGCCGATGGACCACAGGGACCTCCAGGAGGAATTGGCAACCCAGGAGCCGTGGGAGAAAAGGTTTACAAAACATTAACATCTTATCTAAATTAGAAACCATCATCCTTATTGATCTGAGGGAGAACACGCCAGTAATTATCCCAGTGTGTGTGTGTGTGATTGTGTGCTCAGTCAGTTCAGGATCTGTGTCTCTCGAGGTTTTCCTGTAGCTTCTCTCTAGAGTTAAAGCTGTATATGTGTTTGCCTGTGTGTCTGTGAGTGTTTTTGTAAATTAAATATTTTTCTTCAAAATGTCAAAATTCTTCCATCCTAATAAAGTGTAACACGGTATCTCTGATGCGTTGGTTTGAGCTTCACTGCGCTGTGCTTATCCTTCAGTGCAGTGATCTTGAGGTCTGGTTGTGTGTGTGTGTGTGAGTATTTTGTGTATGTCTCAGCAGAGCGAACAGGCCGTGTGTTCGCATGACTGCGCTCCATCACCTCAGCCCTGGCCACTGTCAATATTATTTAATACGGCACTTCAGCACTATTGTTCTCCCACGAAACCAGGGACCCGTTTCAGTTCTGCTTAGAGAGGAGTTTCACCTAGAGAAATGTCCCAGAAAAACACAGACGAGGGGAGGACTTAAAGAAAACAGATAAAGATGATAGAATGAGACCTGGAGACAAGGCTGTTTGCTGTTAGTCTGGAAGATTTACCTCAGCACTTCACTCTGACTGACCTCTTAGAGAGAAAGAGAGAGATACCTCAGTCTGACACACACACACACGTTTGTTTTTGTGAAAAGTGGGTTCATGGAAATTGGGATATTTAATTGTGTTATCTAAGGTTAGTTTTACCTTTTAGATTACCTTTACCATCACAAAGTTATTCTTTGAAAGCACTAATAATTTATTAACACTGTAAAAGTCTAAAATACATTACTAGCATAAAACAATTGAGTTTAATTTGGCATTACAATGACTTTAATCTTGAGATGGTTTTATTATTTGTATTTTTTTTATTGCTCGGTCCTAATCCTCTTCCGTACAGAAGTGTCTGGAAACATACTGTGCAGTTTAATGATTTCCACTCTCATCTGACGTCTGATGGGACTGGTCATCATCAAGGACGTTTGTTTGTCTGAATATGGATGTTGTGCAGATTTTCATGCTAGAATGTGTTGTTCTGCAGAGGAAAGCAGATTTGCTGACGAGACAGTGAATAATGATGCTGACGTGCTCTTCTGTCCAGTGGACAAAATCTCTGCAGTGCCGAGGAGAAAAAAAGTGCCTTACGTCTCTCTCTGTTCTTCTCTAGGGAGATGCCGGTGAACCAGGAGAACCAGGTCCGCAAGGAGACGTCGGCCCTTCAGTACGGCAAAAAACCAAACTTGCACATGCAAAACTCTAAAACTTCACTGCTACAACAGACATATCTCATATCTCGTGTGTGTTTTTAGGGTCCAAGGGGAGAGCGAGGTGAAAAGGGAGAAGCCGGACCCGCTGGTTCTGCTGGTCCCCCCGGACCAAAAGGACCACCGGGAGACGATGGTCCCAAAGGAAGTCCTGTACGTTCTTATCATTAATGCCCTATTTGGTGTCTGAAAAATATACTGTTAAAAAAAAGCTTACAAATGGCGGTTCTTGCAGCAATGGAATAGAAGAACCATGTTTAACCTTTCAATTTCCTTTGCTGTCATCCAATGCTCACTCAAGGTTATTCTTTAAAAAACACTAATAATTTAATAACACTGTTAAATGTTGTCTTTAGCAAACCTGTGTTTGCTATTTCAAAAAGTGATATTTCATACTATACCAGTATGAAGCGTAATTTACCTTAGTTGTTTTATGTATGCATTTATTTTTAATTAGACAGAATAATACAGAATTAAGATTTTGAACAAAAAGTTTTTTTTTTACATTTGTGTATGCAAAATAGTATATCATTTTCTATTTCTATTATGCAATTGAATAGAGGTGCCCAAACCTTTTTAATATTGTACTGTATCTTATTTTTCGACCCTTTTTTTCTTTTCTTTTTGATACACTTTTTCAAATATTTTTATACATTTTAAATTAATTTTGTAATAAATTTTATTCTTTGCTTTTATTGTTTTTCACATGCATGTTTTTTTTTTTTTTTACTTCTTATGCATCTGTTGTGATTTTATTATTAATCCTTTGAATTTTTAAGTTTGAATAACCGTTTTGTATGAATGTGCTATATAAATAAACTGGCCTTGCATAATATGAAGGACCAAAAATTTATCGTGATTGAAGGCTGTTGGCCAAAAAGTGTATATAGTAAAAAAAAAAAAAAAAAATCTAATTCAAAAGATTGTTTTTTACATTTCGGTACAAGAAAACTAAAATACAAATAATAAATTAAGATATGCTTCAATGTTCATTGAGTGTATTGTAGGTTCTGCATGCTAATACCCTTCTCTTTATACTTATGAGATCATGCAGTTTCCATGTTTTTGGTCAACTACAGAAACGCTACAATGTTTTGATTTGATTTTTAGGGTCCAAGTGGTTTCCCTGGTGATCCTGGTCCTCCTGGAGAGCCTGGTCCACATGCAAGTATTATTAATGTGTAAATTCAGTTATTGCAAATATATTTTCAGGTTGTTTAAGGAAGCAATGTCCTTTTTTCTTGCTCTACAGGGTGTGGATGGTGCTTCTGGAGATAAGGGTGATGATGGAGAGCCTGGTCAGCCGGTGAGTATGATTGAACACAACCATTTGACATCTCCGTTGTCGGCTGCATGCATATGTGTGTGTGTTTTATAATGTTTGCTGCTTTTATAATGTTGTTTATTTGTTTCTTTCAGGGATCCCCTGGACCTACTGGTGAAACTGGCCCCACTGGTCCTCCAGGAAAGAGAGTGAGCAATGATTATATCATTTGCATTAAAAGAAAATTACAATTAGCAGCCAAAAATATTTCTGACTCTCCATTAATATTAATAGGATTAAACTAAAAATACCTATATAAGGCTCTCAATTTTCATTCTTTCTCTTCAGGGACCTCCTGGACCTGCTGGACCTGAAGGAAGACAGGGGGAGAAGGGTGCTAAGGTAATATGCAGACGCTCACACAATCATGCACTGGAGCACTATTACAGTCACAAATACATTACAGCAATGGTTTCAATGGTTATGTGTGTGTCTGAATCAGGGTGAATCTGGTCTCCTGGGTCCACCTGGTAAGACAGGTCCAGTTGGTCCTCAGGGAAGCCCTGGAAAACCTGGGTCTGAGGGTCTGAGAGGGATGCCTGGACCAGTGGTGAGTGATACTGGACCAGCCTGACAGCCATACACAGCTCATTAGGTCCTAATGTCAGAGTTTAAATGTATTTGGTGAATCTCACAATTTTAGACATGGAAAATCGATTTTACAATTGATTCAATGAACACTTATGTCTTAAAAATCGAAAATGATTTTTTTCACAAAAGTGACAGCCCTAATATATATATACACTTTACAATTTACTTTTAAGTTTGTAAGTTATTTTAATTCATGCTGCTTTAAAAACAATGGCCACTGCCTCTACAAATAATGTCACAGTGGGAAAACCTTTATGTATCTCATTCGTAATAATATAAAAATAGAATATTTTTTTAATTTGCTTGAAATAGAGTAAAAATCCCTCTTTCAACCACAAGAATATAGCACCAGACCAGACCGATACAGTTCTGTCTAAGGCAGTGATTTTGTGTTAATAAATGGATCTGTTCGGTCCTGATGTAGGGAGAACAAGGACTGCCCGGTGCTCCTGGACCCGATGGACCTCCTGGACCGATGGTACTGACATTATATTCCTCTGAGAATGAGTTCATTATAATCTTAAATGACAATCTACAGTCCTCTCTTTTCTTATCTTTCTCTCTTTCAGGGTCCTCCTGGACTGCCTGGACTGAAGGGAGAATATGGTATTAAAGGGGAAAAGGTGAGAGAAACAAATTCATCTTTGATACTCTTAATTCATTGGTAGGTGACTCACTAGTGTTTGGAGCACAGTTGAGGTAATGTCCAATACATTAACTGAACTACTGATTATGAAGGAGTATGTTCAGTACTGATGAGTTCAGTAATCAAGCGGCTCGTTTCAGGGTCATCCTGGTCTCATTGGACTCATCGGACCTCCAGGAGAACAGGGAGAGAAGGGAGACAGAGGGCTGCCGGGTCCACAGGGAACTGCAGGACTTAAAGGAGACACTGTATGGAACATGTTCACATACATACAGCAATAAAAACCAGTATAAACTAGCTAAATTTCATGTATTTTCATAAAGCAGTCTTCAATAAGTATTTCTCTACAGGGTATTTCAGGACCCGCTGGACCTATTGGACCCATTGGACCTCCTGGTCTCCCGGTATATTTTCTGATGGGTTTTTTTTAAATGCTTTATTATGTACACTTTGAAAAATAAAAGTTCTTCGGTGGTGCACCAAAGATTTTTTTTCTTTATTGCCTGTATAAGGTTCTTGAGTTCTTTGGATACTTCAAATCAGTATTTTGGCTTCTATAATATGGTTTTCTAAAAAATAAAAAAGAGAGAGTGAGAGAAAACTTTTAAACGTTTCTCCATCTTTTTGGTTCTAATTATAGAGATTATATATCAATATAATTTATTATTGTGATTCATATGTATGTTCACTTCTGTTCAGGGTCCTCCTGGTCCTAAAGGTGCTAAAGGATCATCTGTAAGTTAGTCATGTTCTTACTAGTCATGTTCTTAATCATTCTTGTTAATTTAATAAGTGTTTTAATTAGCAGATTCATTTATCATCTTTAATTAGCTCTGATTTGCCTAAACCTTCTTGTGGTTCTGTCTGTGTAGGGTCAGACTGGGCCAAAGGGAGAAGCTGGACAGCCGGGAGTTCCTGGACCTCCAGTACGTAACTGCACTAAACCAAACTATGAAACAAAGCAAAACTAAACACACAAATGAGTTGTTCCTCTGTGAGATGAGCGAATATAGATGGAAATGCCAGTGTTCAGTTAAAGGGTTAGTTCACCCAAAAATCACAATTATGTCTTTAATGACTCACTCTCATGTCGTTCCAAACCCGTAAGACCTCCGTTCATCTTTGGAACACAGTTTAAGATATTTTAGATTTAGTCCGAAAGCTCTCAGTCACTCCATTGAAACTGTGTGTACGGTCTACTGTACATGTCCAGAAAGGTAAGAAAAACATCATCAAAGTAGTCCATGTGACATCAGAGGGTCAGTTAGAATTTGCTGAAGCATCGAAAATACATTTGGGTCCAAAAATAACAAAAACGACAACTTTATTCAGCATTGTCTTCTCTTCCGTGTCTGTTGTGAGCGCATTCACGACGCTGCTGACGTGTTTTCTGGTGCGTCCAAATAACAAAGATAACACATCAGCAGCATCACTGCAGTGTTGTGAACATGCTCACAACAGACCCGGAAGAGAAGACAATGCTGAATAAAGCATTAATGACATCATTTTAATATTTGGGTGAACTAACCCTTTAATGTCAGTGTAAAGGTCTAATGGTTTAGATGGATAGTCTTAGATACTGGTATTACAGTAGTTATTATTATTTGGGATTTTTATTTATAGAGTGAGACATAAAATAGGAAACGATTAGAAGCGTTGAGAATGTAGTGCCCTAACAACCACCCACACCACCCCAGCAACCACAAGTAAAAATCATAGTAATTGTCTGAATTTTGTATGGCCAAGCCATACTAAAAACTTCCAACAATTTAGTAACTCCCTTGCAAACCCCTAAAACATCCTAGTAACACTCTAAATCTAAGCAACCGCTTATCAACACAATATGAATAATCCTAGTGTGCTACACGCACATTTTCCAATTATACAGTAACAGGCTAGCAACTGCCTCACAGCAACCTAACAAGCACCCAAAACATAATTTCAACATCCTAGCAACCAGCTAAAAAAAAACAACACTCACTCAGATAATCTTAGACATCGCTTAACAACACCCTAGTAACCACCCTAACATTGCATGGAAAACCTACACTCACATTTTACAGTTATTAGGTAACAGCCTAGAAACCTTTTTGCAACACCTTAGAAACCACTCAAGAACAACCACTCAAAGATTTGTATGGTAAATCATTTTTTTTGCATGAGCAATCAGCACTAACCTGTGCTCTAAATAGCTCATGTTATGTGATTATTGCCAATGTCTTCTCGTCTAGGGTCCACCTGGTGATGTCATCCACCCTCTGCCTATCCATTCCAGCCCCAAACGGGCAAAGAGGAACATTGATGCCAGCCAGATGATGGATGACGCTGCAGACGCCAACTACAAAGACTATGAGGATGGCATGGAGGAGATCTTCGGCTCTCTGAACTCTCTCAAACTGGAGATTGAACAGATGAAAAACCCACTGGGCACACAGAGTAACCCCGCCCGCACCTGCAAAGACCTGCAGCTGTGCCACCCAGATTTCCCAGATGGTGTGTATCACTCACTCACGCACACACACACACACACACACACACACACACACACACACACACACACACACACACACACACACACACACACACACACACACACACACACACACACACACACACATGTTGTTTTAGTAAAAAGTGGGTTCATCCCATAGGCGTAATGGTTTTTATACTGTACAAACTGTATATTCTATGGCCCTTCACCAACCCTTCACTTAACCCTAACCCTCACAGGAAACTTTGTGCATTTTTACTAAAAAAAAAAAAACAACTCATTCTGTATGATTTATAAGCATTTTGAAAAATGGGGACATGGGTTATGTCCTCATAAGTCACCCTCTCCTTGTAATACCTGTGTCATACCCATGTCATTATACAGAGTTGTGTCCTGATATGTCACGAAAACAAGAGCACACACACACACACACACACACACACACACACACACACACACACACACACACACACACACACACACACACACACACACACACACACACATTTCCAAGCATGTTAGACTGTTTTAAACAAAGCATCAGTAAAAACTAAGAGATAACATAAGGCACCCATGATGCAAATGAAAAATAAAATAAAAAGAAAATCTGAAGCCTAGCAACCATCCACAACACCTATCAAATAATAACTAAACTACATCCTAGCAACCATTCAAACATTGTGGTGACGCATTTTGCACAGCCACAATGACCACTAGAAGCATCCTAGAAGCTGTTGAGAACACAATTTAGCAACTGCATAACAATACCCAAGTAACATTGAGGTGGCGAGTTTTGCAGTTTACAGTAGTAATGGCCTGATAACCGCTTTGCAACACTCTAGCAACTACCCAAAACATTCTCGCAGCACCCAAAGAGATGATGCTTATAAAAAAAAATCTAGCAATGCAGATATAGCATCAAATTAAACCCATTAAAAAATATATATTTCATTAAAATTAATTAAAAAGGTTGCAAAACGTCAAAAAAATCTGCTAAATTTCTGGAAACTTTCCAGAAGTTCAAAAATTCCTGTGAAGTTTCCAAAAATTCTGGAATGGTTTCCAAAAATGTATCATATTTCTTCTGCCTCTTTGCAACCCTAATTAAAATATGTCTGCATAATTCAAAATTAACCTCTTTTGTTGGCGTTAATTGCATGTATTGTGTACAGAGCCCATGAAATGCAAGAGAAAAAAAATTGTGGGCACGATTTGTTACCTTGATTTACTAGATGTGCACACGATTTAATATTTTTTCCCTCGTTTTAAGTAAATCATGTGCTCGATATAATAATTTGTGCCCTCACTTTAGGTAAATCAAGCGCACAAAATAATAATTAGTTGTACTTCCTGTCCACATACACGTTCTCATAAAAATGTTGTTGCTATGTTATGTCATGTTATGTTCAGAGTCACTTTAATAGGGTTTAGTTTTGAGTTCTGCCTGTTCACAAAGCCTACTGAGGATGAATAAATCACCAGCACCTATTAGGATGTAATGATTAAAATGTGTGCACGATTTACCTAGAACGACGGCACAAATCATTATGATTTACTTAAAACGAGGGAACAAATTATTAAATTGTGTGCACGATTCATTCATTTTTTTCTTACATGTCATGTGCAGGGCTTCGTAATTACGATATACTGGCATTTCAAGTGCCAAATCACAAGATTAAAACCACCTGATTTTCAGCCTTGTATGAATCCTTAAATGAATCCTGTGTGAAAATATCAACATAGTACATATAGCTTATGATGGCCCTTGTTTCTCTGTTTTCAGGTGAATACTGGATTGATCCGAACCAGGGCTGCTCCAGAGACTCTTTCAAAGTGTACTGTAACTTCACAGCAGGTGGAGAGAGCTGCATCTTCCCCGATAAAAAGAGTGAAGGGGTAAGAAATGTAGGAAAATACTTTGGGACGGCTTCCCTTCCCACAAGTCCAGATCTAGGGTAAAACAGTTTTGATCTCTGAATAACAAAGCACATCACATATCAACATTAAGACAAACACACACTAGATTCAACTCACAGTTAGTAGTCCTAAGATTCCTGAAAACCTCCAGAGAGAAATTGTTCAGCTTAAGATGCAGAGAGCAATAGCAGTACAATATCTGTTCAATATGTCACATAGTCTTCAGGTTCTTTCCACTGAAAATCTATGGAAAGACATACCATGGACATCAGAAAGGCTTATTATTGAATGACCTGTACTTTTTTCCCTCAACCCGAATAAGGTCAATACCAGCTATTCAACTGAAAAACTAGTCAGAATTATCATTCTTGAATATAATGATGGTTCTTGTATCATAGTTTTGAATGATGTTTGTGTATCAGATTTGATTTATTTGCCTTAATGAGTCTCAGAAGCATCACTGATGGAAAATCACTCAGTGGGGTGTGAAGGTGACTCTCAGCACTAACTTCAGTTCTTCCACAGGTTCACTCTTCATACCAGCAGATGCAGACAACAACAAACAACTTTTATTCTCACCTTACACATAGATTTACCAGGGCAAGCTTTAAAATCAACCAACCCTTGCATTCAAACGGACCGCTTCACACCAGATGAAAAACATTCCCTTAAAAATGGTTTATAAGTGACCTTTTTGGGTAACACTTTAGAATAAGTTTCCATTAGTTCATGTATTAATTAACAGAAACAAACAATGAAAAATACATTACTGTATTTATTAATCTTTGTTAATGTTAATGAAAATAATTATTCATTGTTAGTTCATGCTAATTCACAGTGCATTAACTTATGTTAACAATCACAACTTTTGATTTGAATAGTGCTTTAGTAAATGTTGAAATTAACATGAATTAATTTAAGATATTTAAGATTAATAAATGCTGTAGATAGATTGTTCTTGCTTAGTTCATGTTAACTAAAATAGTTAACTAACATTAACTAATGGAACCTTATTCTAAAGTGTCTAAATTTATCTTAATGTTTATAGTTTTCTGAGTGAAATAAATATAAATTTTTTGTGTTCAAAGTGTTCATTTCATATTTTTTACAATTTTTTGGGGTTTTAAGCAAACTTGAGTATTTTATTGTATTATATTTTTTTCATTATATTAACATAGTAGTAGTAGTAGTACTAATACTTTTTCAGATTTTTATTTAACTTTTTTATTTCACTCAGCAAAAAAATAATTATATAAACTTTTTCAGTCAATTTTTTAGTTTTAGTATATATATTATTTTTTTTTGTATATATATTAAAATAATATATTATTATTAAATGGATGTTTTTTAACTGTTTAGGTGACATTTTTTTCATTTGCTCAGCAAAAAATATAATGATTCTATATTAATAAATATCTAATATAATTATAATTGGACTTTGGTATGAAAGTTCGCTTTAATACAGGGCTGTTGGTTTAATCCTGCAAACTGTCTGCCAGGATCATGTCTTATGTGAAAGCCTCTACCTTGGGCAGATTGACAACTACACTGCAGAACAGATCAAAATAATTCCCATAGGCTACCTGTTTCCTGTCTGTCTGTCTGCAGTATTGACTCTAGCTGACTCTCTCTCTCTCAGGCCAGACTCACCTCTTGGGTGAAGGAGACTCCAGGGTCGTGGTTCAGTGAATACAAACGTGGTAAACTGGTAAGAGTGACTCCTCTTTCTTGTCCTCCTGAAATAGTCTCCTATTTTACAGAGCAAAATGGCTCGTTGGCCCAAAGACAGTCCAGGCACTTGGTATAGTCGCTACAAGAGAGGGTCCATGGTAAGTAGGAATGCATGAATAAATGGGCTCGGTACCGAGGGTCCACGGATACGCAGTGTTTCCGGACCATCGGTCTGTTGACGGACCGTGCTTCTGCATGCTTTTCGGATCCCTTCTTGGCTGAGCATGGTCATAATCAGAACAGCAGTAAAAAGTGTGTTTGCTCAGACTTATGGGTAATCTGAGGACTGTGGGTGGAGATGTCAGTCAGTCTGTTTCCTAAGCAAAAACAAAACCGTGATTGACATAAACCCTTACTTATCCTAGAATTTGTAGATTTGTTCATGTGAAAGGCCTGACTGATGAATCCGACCCATCGTCTGTGAGAAAATCACCTTGAAGTGACTGAGTCTGTTAACACACGATTGTCGTTCTGCTCCAAATGCTAGTGAGATGCTCACCTACAGGGAAATGACATTAATGGACAAGCTGTATCAAACAGCTTCCTGATACCTTGTTATAGGACTGCATGAATCCTTGGCAAAGAAGATGATTGCATTGTGATGAGCTTAGTAAAAATCTGTGGATAGATATGAGGGAATTTTTTTTTTTCCAGTATTGAAAAGGTAGTTCAGTCTTAAAAACACTATTTAGCGTAATGCATGTAGATTATCAAGTCATTCGCTTAGGAACATGCTGTGTTGGAATCAACTGTAGGCATTAGGCAAGTGAGTAATGCATTTTCAAAAGAAAAAAGTGAAAATACAGCATTTAATTAACATTTTAATTGGACTACGTTTCCATATACAGCATAAATCATAAGATATAACAAGAAAACAAAAATAATTTAAAAGGTAAAATAATGTGAAACTTAATATGTTGTGCAAATCTATGTTGTATTTAAAATTTGAAATAACACTACTTAACCATAAATATTGTTTAAAAAAATTTCAGAGGTAAAAAGTATAAGTAAACTTGAAAAAGACTACAAGAAGTCCTTATGTCACACTTCACTAAGATTATTTTGATTATATTTAAATAGCTGCCAGCGAAGAACGTTTCAAATCAGCCTTATTTGGCGTCATTAGAAGGTAGACAGAGACGTTCACTAGTGTTTGGAACAGAGCCATTGTGTCCGTGGTGGATCTCAGTCACTGAGCCTCTGGGTTCAGTCTCTCTTGACATTCAGCTGTGATCATAAGGTAATGTGGTCTTGGGCAGGTGTTCATGGTGGGTTGCATGCATGCATGCAAAGTCAATGCGTATGAGTGTGTGAGAGGACCTCCTAATCGTAAGTATATAATGATGCTTGTGTGTGTCCATGGAGCATGCGCTCGCTCTCTCAGTCAGTCACATGTTTGTGTTTGTGGATCAGAGGAGATGGAGTTTTCTTCTAAACATGGGTTGGTAAATACAAGGAATGAAAACAAAACATTTGCATATTTCCGTAATGCAAATGTTGCATCACACCACAAGGGGAGAATTTGCATTTAAACCAGTACAACTCATTTGAATATTTTAGTGATATTTTTCAGTGGAGTCTGTAACAAAATTAGTTTATCTTGAATTTTTGAATGTGTAAATTAATTTTGGTGTTTGATACATGCAGAGCAGAACTGAACTGGGAAAAGAGTTTGTGCTCTTGCCTGTGTTTAGAGACCATATATAAATGTTAATCTGCTTTTAGCAGGAATGCATTAGATTGATCCGAAGTAACAGTAAAAACGTAACAGCAAAGCAACTTTTTTTAACATTGATAATAATAAGAAATGTTTCTTGGGTACCAAATCAGCATAATTTAGTTATGTTTCTGAAGATTCATGTGACACTGAAGACTTATAACTGAACTGAAGTTATTTGAAATTGTAATAATATTCCACAGTCTTACTGTTGACCAGATAAATGTAGCCTTGATGACCCTAAACTTTTGAACAAAAGTGTATATACAGTACATCAGGGTTGCCAGATTTTCACAACAAAACCCACCCAATTGCTACTCAAAACTAGCCCAATTGCATTTCGTGAGGGGCTCCCCATTAATAAACGGGTTCTGTTTTTGGCAGGGTTCCCCTGGTAAAATTCACACTTCAGGGGCTAAATATCATGTTATTGGGGTCGCTTTAACCCACATACATAAAAACAGCCCGCAGCAACAGTTATAAAGTAGACAAATAATTTCAGTAGTCAGAGGCACCAGAGGGGTGTGATGTGTAGTTTTCAGCAGAACCTCTAGGGGGCGTTTGACCAGCTTTTATCTATACCGCACTGCTGTCTGTCTGCACAGCTCTCATACGCGGATGCAGAGGGCAATCCGATTGGAGTGGTCCAGATGACATTCCTACGTTTACTCAGCGCCACGGCTCGGCAGAACCTGACTTACAACTGTTACCAGTCGGTGGTTTGGCACGACCAGGAACTGGACTCTTACGATAAAGCCGTCCGCTTCCTGGGCTCCAATGATGAGGAGATGTCTTACGATAACAACCCGTACATCAGAGCCGCTGTCGACGGATGTGCGGTAAGAGCCAGAAATATTTGCTGAATTCGGAACTGCATACTACTGCATACTGTAAAATTAGTAATAATATGTGGTTCCGAATTCTAAAGTCTTAAGTTCAAACTGAAAACTCTAACAAGTGATGTTCATAATGCTTCGTTTCTATCCTCCCGCAGTTGAAAAAGGGCTATGAAAAGACTATTCTTGAGATCAACACACCAAAAGTGGAGCAGGTACCATTTGTTGACATTATGTTCAACGATTTCGGCGGAGCGGCGCAGAAGTTCGGCTTTGAGGTCGGACCGGCCTGCTTCATCGGCTAAGACTGCTCAGCGAGCACACGCGAACAAAACATATTCATTTTCTCCGAAAACAAAACACAAGAAAGAAATAGGACGACTTATTTGTAAAGTTCTGTGTTTCCAAACAAACCCAACAGATACCAAAGTAAGGATAAAAGAATTTTGAAGAAAGAATGGATGTCTAAGCGATGGGTTCTTATAACAGAGCAACCTTTTTAACCTCAGTGTACCCTCTGCATCACATGCAAGTTTTGAAACTGGATGAGGTCATCACTCATGTCTCTCCAAGCCCCGCCCACTTTACACTCATCCGACTCTTCATCCCTCTCACAGGCTGTATAGACAGATTAGATCCATCCTTTTATTTCCCGCCTTTTCATGGACTCGTAGCTCTATGCACGTCTGGTTCGGCATTTCTCGTATGAGAAATCTTTTCCGTTGGTTTGTTTACTTGGGTTTTATGTTGTTTTCCCACTTCTAAGCATTGTTTTTTTGTGCATACTTGTCTTCCATTGCCTGGAATGGTGATTATATATATAAATATATATAAATATTTTTTTTTTCTATGTTTGTAAGTACTTTCTGTATATTTTTTT
The DNA here is from genome assembly GCF_963082965.1 of Carassius carassius. Lineage (NCBI taxonomy): Eukaryota > Metazoa > Chordata > Actinopteri > Cypriniformes > Cyprinidae > Carassius > Carassius carassius. The sequence goes on from NC_081801.1 coordinate 3,515,862, forward strand.
TTCCGGTGAAGTGATTATAATTTTTTATGGTTCTGGCTTCAAAACATGCATGTGAACCCATTGAGCGATAAGGACAGAGCTGCTGGTTATTGGAAAACCTTTTTTAAATTAAATAAAATACAATAACCCCCAAAATAAGAGCCTGAGGAAATTTCCAGTGAACCTGAAAAAGAGAAAATAAAGGAAATGATTAAAATACGACAAAAAAGCAACTAAATGTCTTATTCCAGATGTGAACAACGTCTTTTTGTAATTTAACAAACAAAATGACAATAAAAGTAAGAAACGGCCATAATGTGAGCATTAATTTGCTACCTGTCGTGTTGAAGTGGCTTCCACAGGTCTGTGAGATCGCGACCTGTGTGCATGAAGGGAATCTTTGATCTGACGTTCATGAATTTGTGCTTCCCTGTATCAGAAGAGCACACATCACACTGAGGAAACACAATATCGGTAAACTAGGTGCTATTTCCTTTTTAGTCTGTGGTGCTAAAAATATATACCTTTTTTCCTGTACTTGTTTGTTGTAATTGAAAACGGCTCTGCGGTGATGCCCAAGTGGTTCCACGTCTTCTGCCGTAAAACCATATTCATTTATAGATATCATTCCTCACCACGTTTGGCAATGTCCAGATTATTAGTATTACATGGAGATAATTGATGTACTTTTATGATCTTTCAAAGGCTTTAGCTCACACTTTACATTACAATGTCTATTTACATGATCTGAAATGGTTAAACGGAGCACAATTACGGTTAATGCTGTTGCGATTAACACGGACCCTGTAATGTAAAGGGCTACTCTAGTTAACAGAAGCAAGAACAACAGAAGCAGTTGCGTTGGAAATGAAACGCCTTTTCACATACTAAAACAGCGCCGGAGAATTAGTCTTGGGACCTTTCCATTAGATCTTTTTAGAGGGTTCTGTGAATATTTTAAGCAAAACGCTTAGTGGAATGAATAGTTAACTTGACTGCCGATTTCAGCTTTCCTTCCAAAGAGATTTCTCTTCATTTAAGAGACTTGAAGACCAAGAATCAGATCGTCTTGTGTGATTATTCAAGTACGTTGTACATTGCAAAACTGTGCTAGCGTATATTCCTCCGCCTGTCAGAATTTGTTGTCATTGACTAGAGCCATCTTTTTATGAAACTAGACCTTTTCCTGCATTCGTTTGTTCTGCTTTTGAACACTAGTCCTGCTACTGCAAAATCTCGCTCTAATTTTTTATTAAATATGACTTGAACTGTTTCTTTTGAGAGGATTCAACATGGAATATGCAGTTTTGACACAACTTTATGAGTACGAAACGAATTCAACCGATTCTTCTGTAAATTTCCAAACCAGCAGTATTGCTGCCAATAAAGTTTATTCTGTTTTTTTGTGATGTTTGTTTTGCGGTCGTGTCAAACCTGTGTAAGAGGAGATTGAAGAGATATTGGTTTTTGTCAATAAATTCAGGTTTACTGTGTCCACTCACCCTTGTATGTCTTTTGAAGCATTAAAACTTTCCTGTATGCATGAAATTGTTAAGCTTTCTCTTGATGTTTCTTCCCACAGCCACATTTTTTTTATCAGCCGTATGATACATCCTCTCAGTGCTCTGATGAAAACAGGCCTGTCCTTCATTGTGAAATGGAGAGAGAGCGATGTTTGTTGTAACTCTCTACCAAAGCCCATGTTCTTTGTAGTATATTTATTGTATTATTTAAAGAATAATAAATGTTAATTGATACCTGTAGTGTTCTTGAGATCTGATAAATATATAAATATATATCTGTTATCAGATATACATTTTTATATCTGATAACTGTTATCACTGTGATATATACATAGAGATGCAGAAGAGGAGGCGCATGGACGTGACGTACTCGAGTGAAATGAAATTTTAAATATATCACTTGTTATCTGGAACAAAACCATATGAGATGCATATTAAAACAAACCAAAAAGCGACCTACATTAAGCTGGAAGGATCCTTGTATGATATTGTTTTGGTGAGTATTTTGACACGAACAATCCTGATGATCATGTTCTGCAGCATTTGAGATGATCCAGTGAGGATCTTGTGCTTCACTGGAACAAGAACATCTGACCGCCTGCACGAAGAAACACATTTACTTGATTAGTCACACATATAGAGTTCTTAAACTTTTCTTATTTTATATCTTGGTGTTAAATTATAAAACAATCACCTTAGAGTATCCGACACAACCATTGAAGAACAAACCAAGGATGTAAAAAATGCAAAAAAATAAATAATAAATGAAAGAAAATAAATAAAGATCATGGAACAAGTCACTGATATTTTTATAGCTGTTGTACATATATAATAATTCAGGATAATTGGGATATTTTTTCCCAGTCATCTCAATTTTACAATTTAACTGAGCTCACCAAAACTTTAAAGGTTTTAAAACTGCACAACCTCATTTGAAACCTTTTAAGTCTATGATGTGTAAATAAATAGTTATCCAACAACCATCAAATCACAATTTTTTTTTTCTTTTTTTTCTTAAAACATGAAAATGTTAAACACAAAGACTGGGAAACAAAAGGCTGGAATCTAGACAATTAATCAGCTTAAAAATATTGATTTATATATATACACACAGCGGTGTAAAAAAAAAAAAAAAAAAAGTGTTGCCCCCGATCATGATTTCTGATTTTTTTTTGCATGTTGGTCACACTCTAATGTTTCAGATCAAACAAATTTAAATATTGGTAAAAGTGAACACAACATGCAGTTTTTAAATGCACACTTTTATTATTAAAGGAAAACAAAATCCAAAACGACATGGCCCTGTGTGAAAAAAAGTGTTTGCCCCCTAAACCTAATAACTGGTTGGACCACCCTTAGCAGCAACAACTGCAATCAAGTGTGTGCGATAACTTGCAATGAGTCGGTTACAGCGCTGTGGAGGAATTTTGGTCCACTGATCTATGCAGAATTGTTGTAATTCAGTCACATTGGAGGGTTTGAGCATGAACCTCCTTTTTAAGGTCATGCCACAGCAGCTCGATAGGATTCAGGTCAGACTTTGACTAGGCCACTCCAAAGTCTTCATTTTGTTTTTCTTCAGCCATTCAGAGGTGGTCTTTCTGGTGTGTTTTGGATCGTTGTCCTGCTGCAGATCCCAAGTTCGCTTCAGCTTGAGGTCACGAACAGATGGCCGGACATTCTCCTTCAGGATTTCTTTGGTAAACAGCTGAATTCATGGTTCCATTTATCACAGCAAGTCTTCCAGGTGCTGAAGGAGACCATCACACTACCACCACCATATTTTACTGTTGGTATGATGTTCTTTTTCTGAAGTGCTGTGTTACTTTTATGCCAGACGAAATGGAACACACACCTTCCAAAATGTTCAACTTTTGTCTCTTCAGTCCACAGAGTATTTTCCCAAAAGCCTTGGGGATCATCAAGATGTTTTCTGGCAAAACTGAGATGAGCCTTTATGTTATTTTTTGCTCAGCAGCAGTGTTCGTATTGGAGCTCTGCCATGCAGACTATTTTTCCCCAGTCTCTTTCTGATGGTGGAGTCATGAACACTGACCTTAACTGAGGCAAGTGAGGCCTGCAGGTCTCTGGATGTTGTTGTGGGGTCTTTTGTGATCTCTTGGATAAGTCGTCGCTGTGCTCTTGGGGTAATTTTAGGCGGCAGGTCACTCCTGAGAAGGTTCTCCACTGTTCAGTGTTTTTGCCATTTGTGAATAATGGCTCTCACTGTGGTTCGCTAGAGTCTCAAAGCTTTAGAAATGGCTTTATAACCTTTTCCAGATGGATAGATCTCAATTACTTTCTTTCTCATTTGTTTCTGAATTTCTTTGGATTTCAGCATGATGTCTAGCTTTTGAGGATCTTTTGGTCTACTTCACTTTGTCAGGCAGGTCCTGTTTAAGAGATTTCTTGATTGTGAACAGGTGTGGCAGGAATCAGGCCTGTGTGTGGCTAGAGAAACTGAACTCAGGTGTGATAAACCACAGTTTTAACAGGGGGGCAAACACTTCTTCACACAGGGCCATGCAGTTGTGGATTTTGTTTTCCCTTAATAATAAAAACCTTCATTTAAAAATTGCATGTTGTGTTCACGTGTGTTATCTTTGACTAATATTTAAATTTGTTTGATGATCTGAAAGTGTGACAAACATGCAAAAAAATAAGAAATCAGGGAGGGGCCAACACTTTTTCACACCACTGTGTGTGTGTGTGTGTATATATATATATATATATATATATATATATATATATTAGTGTTGGGTAATTATCGGCGTTAACATGCTGCGTTAACGGGAGACTCTTATTGGGCGATAAAAAAATATCGCCGTTAGGCCCTGTCCACACGGACATGGGAATTTTTATAACCGTGACTTTTTTTACGCGGTTCGGCCTTTCGTCCACACGAAAACGCAGTTTCAGGGCACCGAAACTGAACATTTTTGAAAACTACGGCCAGGGTGAGCATTTTCAGAAACGCCGGTTGCAGTGTTGTCGTGTGGACAGTATAACCGGGGTTTTTGCCTTGCGACGTCAGAGTGTGCGCCGTTATCCGCTGTGTTTGACGTCAGATTGTGCGCCGCTGACTGCTTCTGATTGGCCAAGGTGACTTTACAATTTGGGTTATATCGCGCGCTGTGTTCGGTGCGCACGAGAGAGATCGAGAGCCACGTATCACGGACAGCGACACTGAACCGAGCTCTCTTCTGCGAAGTTCTCCTCAAACTCCCTCCTGCACCTGAACGAACAAATACAAATCGCAGTTTGAACAAACAAAAAGATGTGAAAGAGCCCAATTCAGTACTCGCGGTGTTCTGGTGTTCAGGGCTAACGCAGAGAAAGGCGTCTCAAAACGCTTGAACATCGAATTTGCTTATTTTTGCTCTTGTGCCGACAAATACATACAAAATATGTCAAAATATCCACCTTGGAAATTATGCTCGAAAAAACTGTCAGTTATTTCGTAAGTGAAAGTAAGCAGTTGAGGAAAAAAAATGGGATGTGTATTATATGGATGCGTCGTCTCTTAAAAAGTGACCGTGCCTAATTTAGCCTCTGGCTGCTGGAATGTTAATCCAAGAAAATGAAAGAAAATCACTCACTGCTCTTGACTGAATTACTTTTGTAGTTTTAACAGTCAAACCAAAAATTATTCAGACACCAGATATAATTTTTGATATATATAGCAAAACTGTAATCATGTGAGAAATGTTGAAGGTGTCTGAATAAATGTAGGTTTGATTCAGGGCTGGACTGGGACAAAAAATCAGCCCTGGACTTCATCCAGACCGGCCCACTATGCATGTAAACATGCGCGCGCACACACACACACACACACACACACACACACACACACACACACACACACACACACACACACTACATGCCTATACATACATTAATCTGCATGTAAAATTACTGATTAGAATGTATTACTATCAAAACCAAGAAAAAAATATTAAAATAATAAACAAAGAAAATGCAAATTATTTTATCAGGCTTTATTTTAAATACCTAAAGGTCTTAATTTATGTGCTTCTTATTATTCTAATAGAAATATTAATGCTTAGAGTACACAATTTCTGCTGTAACTATTTCATGTGCTGCGACATAACACTTGGTTTTTTTTTTTATATTAATTTACACAAATTACCTCTGACCTGTTTGCTGCTTATAGTAGGCTATTAAGACCACTGATCTACAGTAAACATGATTTATAAAGACCACTGATCTACAATAAAATAAAAGAGTAATTAAGACAAAGAACATTGTGTAGTGATTTATAATTAATTTTTCTTAACATAATCAAAGGCCTTTAAAAATCCTTGAAGTAGACTGGCTTATATATTCAAATGCAGAGCTCAATGCTAGGGTTCAAAACTGTACTTGCCCTGCCAAAAATAAATACATAAATAAAAATAAAATTGCTATTGTTTTCTTTGTAAATAAACTGCAATCTCTGCAGATGGAGTATGTGTGAAACGTAAGGTTGTTTGCACCTTGTGCAATGTGGAATTAGTTTACAGCTTTTTCAAGCACTTTGTGATGCATTTTGGAAACAGGAGATGAGCCCCTTTTCTAATGCACCACCTAGCTTGATAAACCCCTTCTCAAAGACTTATGTTTGTCAATTTTATTTGGGTAACACACATATTCTGAATGCCTTCGGCAGAATTCGAATGAGCCATTTTAATCTAGATTAATCTAGATTAATTTCAAGATCACAGTGAGATTAATCTAGATTAAAAAAAATAATCTATGCCCACCACTAATATATATATAATAAATAAAAAAAAACTACACTATTGTTATAATTTAAAAAAAGCAGAAAATAATAATGAGAAAAAATGTATGTCCAAATATTTAACTGCTAGTACAGCTTGTCCAACCACAGAACAACATGCTGTAACTTCAGTCTCTGGATGAAAAATGATTTATAGAGTTTTTTTCTTATTTCCCAATATTAAATCTAAATCGAACCAAGATCTTTCTCTATAACTGAAGATAGTATAGTGCACACAGACAGCTGTAATAACCCACATCTCAGTGACTTGAGTCTTTTTCTCAAGAGCCCTGTGTCACTGGCCTAGATCCATCTCAAACAGCCCCGACTGCAGGACGGAGCGCTGGAGCATGGAATATTAATATATCCAGCACGTCATCATCAGCTCTGAGAGAGCAGAATCACACAGCTCGCTGTTACTGATCCAAACAGTTTAACAGTTAGTAGGAAACTTCATTTAATTCCTCTTATGGCTGACAAATCTTGTTCTTTTAGTTTTCTCTTTAATGAAAATGGCCAAGGTGATATTGTTGGGTCCTAAAACTCATACTGTTTCAATATATTAAAATAGCTAAAACTGTTTTAATCGCGGAAAGACGTAAATAAGTAACTTGTGAAAAACATGATGTTACAGTGGGAAAGTCAATGTCCGTATCTCGTCAGCTCACAAAAAAAAAAAGTATTTTACAAAAAAAAAAAAAGTGATGGCATTTTACAAAAAACTCTACGGAAACGTTTTTTTTTTTTGTCTTTGTTGTTATTGTTTTAAGAATTGCAAAAAGATGTAAGCAACTTGTGAACATGTCATGTGACAATTACCCCAGGAAAGTCGCTTAATGTCCATAGCACTTAAGTTCGGTAGAAAAAGTATCAGTTCAAGTATTTTATGCAAATGTTAATTATACAATATAAACATTAAGATAACCGAATTATATTCAAAGTAATGAGAGTGTGATTGAGATGTTTATTGTTGCATTTAATAAAAATAGTAGACACTGGGGACTTAAACCTGAATACACACCAACTCTTGGGGACTTGTGTCACCGTGGGGACCTAAATTGCGTTCCCCATATGTACTGAAAAAAACCGTATAAATCAATATAGAATGACTTCTTTGAGCAGAAATATAGGGTTGCTATAATTGATGTAGGCTACAGCATGAATGAAAGAATAAAGCTGTAACAGCAACATGGCCTTTAGGAGTGTTTGAAATGAAGACTCACAGCGAGGACACTTGGGTGTGATCATTCTTACAGAGTGAGGGGGAAAGCTTTGAAATGGAAAGTGCACCTCTGACGATATTACAGCCAGGAGTACCTGTGGAAGTGAACTGAAGGAATGTGCTTCACATTTAGAGAAGCCAGAGAACATTTCGCTATCACAGCCTGTGGAAGGAGGGATGAACTCACAGAAGAGAGAGAGAGAGAGAGAGAGAGAGAGGTGCAGGAGGAGAGATGCATCAGATGTGTAATGTGATGTTCATCTCTGGAGACTCAGAGACTCATTTACAATCAAAACACACATGATTAAGCTCATCTATCTATCTATCTATCTATCTATCTATCTATCTATCTATCTATCTATCTATCTATCTATCTATCTATCTATCTATCTGTCTGTCTGTCTGTCTGTCTGTCTGTCTGTCTGTCTGTCTGTCTGTCTGTCTGTCTGTCTGTCTGTCTGTCTATCTATCTATCTATCTATCTATCCTAATGAAAAATTAATAAAGAATATTTCTAAATCAAGAAAAATTGAATGAATATTAAGTTTTTTTTCTAATTTGAATCTCCATTTTTATTTTTAATATTAAAACTTTTATTAGTATTTATAGTATTAATTAATATTTATTTTATTCTTTTTTTTTTCATTCTTTTTTTGTGTAATACAGTTTTTCTCGATTGGTTTGGCTCATTTCTTGAAACCGAGATGACATTCTCAAAATAACATGGACAAATCTCCAAACCACCTTGCAATTGTTCACAACAGAATGTCATTTTTCATTGGTTTTATCAAATTGCAAATGCTTTAGTACATGTCTCAAGTGACTCTGTGCTTTTTTTCAAATGATTATGTACAAGTAGCTACAGTTAGCACAATGAGCCCACATTTAGCACATTTTCCAAATAAATAGATCTTGCTGATCTAAACTGATTAGTTGATTTTTCAGTGAAATGGTTACTCTCTCCAAAACATATCAGCATGGTTTCATTGTGTAAGTCATCATATGCACAATTGTCTGTTCAACTGTCAAAATTAGTCAAAGATATAATACCATGAAAGAATTTCTTGGAACATTTGATAAATTTATGACAGTACTTGACAATCAATCAGGTGAATTTAGAACTAACGAAGGAGCAGTTTCCCACATCTCAGATGACCAATCAAACAGTTTGTTTAGTTACCTGACAGGTGTTGTCTATGATTATGACTGCTGCCAAAAGTATATAGACAGAGCTTGGCCCGGGGCCAGTTTCATTTGCAGTGTGAACAATGTGTGCCGCTATATCAGAAAGAGGTGTGGCCACACACATTCCCAGTTTAGGGCCCTACAATACACAAAAGCTCCTCAATTTTTTGGACCACCTTTATACTGATCTGATCCTGGAAAATGAGAGAGGTGAAGAAGGACCTCAGCTACCACATTATGTCATTGTGTGGGATAATGTGAACTTCCACCGTGGCCCACGCATCAGAACCTGGTTCACCACCCATCCCCGGATGCTAATGGAGTTTTATTCATAGTGGTATTCTGTTGCTAGACCTGTGCCTCAGTGACAAAACGTCTAAGCATTTTGACTTGCAGTGCTTAAACAATGCCAAAGGTATAATGCATTTTGGGGGCATTGACTATTTATATGAGAAGGATATTTAGTTTTGACACATGGATAAACTGTTTTGGGAGAGATATGAGCTTTTGCAGGGGATCCATGGTGTTGTGCTAAACCATCCAGGTTATTTTGACAAAAGCACTAAATGAATGCACATGTGCCAAGGCAATTGAGAAGGATCTGTGCTATTTTGACTGTACTGACCTTTTATATGGGAAAGGAATCTGCTTTTGAAGCATGGAAGAAGAGTTTGGGGAAAGATATTTGATTTTGCTAGTGAGCTATAATGTTGAGCAGAACTGTAAGACTGTTTGGCCAAAGAACCTTATGGTTTTGAGAATGTCATCTCGGTTTCAAGAAATAAGCCAAACCAATCGAGAAAAACTGTAATAAAGGAATGGCATGAAGAATAATAAAGCAATGCACAATAAATCTTCAAATATCTAATTTTCTTTATGCTAAATATTTCTTTTTTATATTAGATTTTGGGATGAAATATGTTCGAAATGTAGCCTTGAAATGAAAAAAACTGAAATTAACTATTTTAAGCTGAATTATAGAAAAAATACTAAAACTTGGACAGTGTTGTTATTGTTAACTAAAAATATACAAAAAATTCAGAATCTATCTATCTGCATATGAAAAAGTCACTATCAAAAATATTGATAGTACAATAAAATACATTCTTCATTTTAAAAGTCACCTTGAATTTTAATTTAGGGTCCACTGGAAGTACATTTAGAAGTTATTAATAAATACTTATTTTCTGGACATTATCAAGTCAATTAAAAAAAATTAATAATAAAGTTGTTGAGAATAGTAAAACCAGTTCACACACACATTTTCACTTATACATGCACACGCTCTCGTCTCATTCCTTAACACAGTAGAATGAAGCGGATGGGCTGAGAATCCTAATGCTGCATTGCTGAACTTTCAAAGTCAAAGTCTGCAAAGGCAGGAAACAACGTGAGATGAAGCAGAGGGATGTGATCTCACTGCAGCTGCTATCAAGAGGATCAAGTTGCTTTTAAGGATCCTAATACGACATTCTGATGAGCCCTGGAGCAAGAAAATCAACGTCCATGTTAAGCAGCCAGAGAACAAAAAGATGAATTATTCCAGAAGCCAATCTTGGCGTTAATGACAGGTGAATGAAAGGGTGCGTTTGGCCCCACTTTGATCAATCTGTTTTTTAATTATTCATCTGCAGATGAGGTGTCATCTCCTCTTCCTTCTCCTGTTGCTGTCATGTCGTACAACAATAGCTCCTCACGGAGTGAAAGATCTCTTGATGAAAACTGAAGGCTCTTTGTGTCATGGAGAAATTGCATCATCAGAAGATGAGAGACGAAAGGGAGTTTGTCTTGATCACAGCTCTGAAACAAGGCAAAAAACAATCCTGAATTAACCTGATGAGTGAGTTTTGACAGTAAAAAATGAAAACAGGTCAAAGAAGCCGGTCAGAGTCATAGCATAATGGTTCTAGTAAAAGCCTGATATCTGATACTGAATATATAATATTAAACTATATACATAAACTAGCATTCAAATGTTTGAAGTCAGTACGTTTAGGAAAAAAAGCAAGGATGCATTGATCAAAAGTGACAGTAAAGACATTAAGAGACATAAAGCCATAATTTTACAAAAGATTTCTATTTCAAATCAATTAAATTCTTTTGAACTTTCTATATTTCAGAAAAACGTAAAAAAAAACTATGCTTTCCCCACCTTTCAACAAAAACAATAGGCAGCACAACTGTTTTCAACATTGGTGATAATCAGAAATGTTTCTTGAGCAGTAAATCAGTATGTCAGAATAATTTCTGAAGATCATGTGACACTGAAGACTGGAGGAATGATGCCGAAAATACAGCTTTGATCACAGGAATAAATTACAATTTAAAACATATTCTAACACAAAAAGTTACTTTGAATTGTAAAAAAAATGTCCCGATATTACTGTTTTTACAATATTTTTGGATGAAATACTGTTCAGTCAGGCACACTTCATCAAGAATGCTATGCTAGATGCTGGATTATCATTTGATTATTTTTTTCTAATTGTATCACATTGTCAGTGACTATTTCTGCAAGTAATTGATTGATTGATTGATAGACTTTATTAATCCCACATTGGGGAAATTTCTGTGTTACAGCAGCTCAAAAATAAAAAATGTAATATAATAGAATAGAATAAGAGTGGTTACAATAACAGTAATAATGATGATTAGAGAACAACTGTATTCACAAAATAACCAACCTTATGTAAACAGACAGTATATAAATACAAATATACAATTATACAAATAAGTATAATGTAAATGAACGAAGGTTACATATTGCACAATTGTAGGTGACACACGTAATACATAGATAAAGAAATACACATAATGCAGAATAATTGTCCGGTGCTACTTAAAATTCAGAAGCAGCTTGCAGTGCTGCATTATGATGTTGCATTAAAAAGTCTGACTGCTGCTGGAACAAAGGACCTGCGGAAGCGCTCCTTCTTACACTGAGGGTGCAGCAGTCTGCTACTGAAGGAGCTGCTCAAGGAGCTCACAGTCTCATGCAGGGGGTGAGAAGTGTTGCCCATAATAGATGTCAACCTGGCTAACATCCTCCTCTCCCCCACCTCCTCTATGGTGTCCAGAGGGCAGACCAGAACAGAGCTAGCCTTCTTCACCAGTTTATTAAGCTTTTTCCTGTCCCTTTCTGTACTCCCAGCTCCCCAGCATACTACTGCATAAAATATTGCAGATGCCACCACAGAGTCATAAAAAGTTTTTAACAGAGACCTGCACACACCGAAAGAACTCAGCCTCCTCAGCAGGTGGAGATGGCTTTGGCCCTTCTTGTACAGGACATCTGTGTTTGTGGACCAGTCTAGTTTCTTGTTAAGGTGAACACCCAGGTATTTGTATGTCTCCACCATCTCAATGTCAACACCCTGGATGTTCACCGGTGTAGCACCAGGTGGCCTCTGGCGAAAGTCAACTACCATCTCCTTAGTCTTGCTGGTGTTGATGTGAAAATGGTTTAACTCACACCAGTTGACAAAATCCCCGATGACCTCCCGGTACTCCTGGTCATTCTCCTCTGCAACCCTCCCAACAATGGCAGTATCGTCTGAGAACTTCTGCATGTGACAGCTGCTTGTGTTATACCTGAAGTCTGCTGTATACAGGGTGTAGAGAAAAGGATCAAGCACTGTCCCCTGTGGTGCTCCTGTGCTGCTCATCACCACATCAGACACACAGTCCTGGAGCCTCACATACTGTGGTCTGTCCGTGAGGTAACTGATGGTCCATGCAGACAGGTGTTGGTCAACACCAGCCCCCAATAGCTTCTCCCAGAGCAGTGATGGTTGAATTGTATTGAAAGCACTGGAAAAATAAAAAAACATGACCCTCACAGTGCTCTCCAGATGTGACAGTGCTCTGTGTGAAAGATAGATGATGGCATCCTCCACCCCTATGCCTGGTTGGTAAGCGAACTGTAGGGGATCCAGTTCTGAACTCACCACGGTTCTCAGATGTCGTAGTACAATCCTCTCCAAGGTCTTCAACAGGTGTGAAGTTAAGGCAACTGGTCTGAAGTGATTGGGCTCCCTGGGATGTGCAGTTTTTGGAACTGGAACAACACACAAAGTCTTCCAAAGAACTGGAACTCGCTCCAGACTCAGGCTCAAGTTGAAGATGTGCAGGATGACTTCGCTGAGCTGATCTGCACAATCTTTAAGCATTCTGGGGCAGATTCCATCCGGGCCCGGTGCCTTTCTTGCCTTGATCTTTTTTAGCTCCATCCTCACCTGATTGACTGTCAGAGAGAGGCTGCTAGAGGGAGGTATAGAAGCTCCCGACAGGTCTGAAGTCTGGTTGGAGGTGGGAGGAGAGGGGGTAGAATCAAATCTATTGAAAAAAAGATTTAATTCATTTGCCCTGTCACAGTCACCAGAAACAAAGCCTCTGCCACTGACTTTGTTCTGACCAGAGATGGTTTTCAGACCCCTCCAAACCTCCCTTATGTTGTTTTGTTGGAGGCGTGACTCCAACTTCTTCCTGTAACTGTCTTTTCCTTTCCTAATCTCCCATCTTAGTTGTTTTTGGACCGTCTTCAACTCTTCTTTTCCCCCAGATTTAAAAAGTCTTTTCTTTTCATTCAGCAGGGCTTTGAGTTCTGAAGTCACCCAAGGTTTGTTGTTGGAGAAACACCGAACCTAACATCGATATGCCAGTAGGTGGCAGCAAAGGACCGTCTTTATCACTCATTAAACCGATTTATTAAAAAACATTATTTAATTAACAAATGTAACAAGCGACTGCCTCTATGAGCAGTCTTTTAATGATTCACTCAACTGATTTGTTCAAAAGCACAAATATGTTCAGGGATGCAGCAAGAGACTGTATGTGTAAGTCACAGATTCGTTCAAAACAAGAGACTGTTTTTATGACTTAAAGGGATAGTTCACCCAAAAATGAAAATTATGTCATTAATAACTCACCCTCATGTCGTTATAAACCCGTGAGACCTCCGTTCATCTTCGGAACACAGTTTAAGATATTTTAGATTTAGTCCGAGAGCTCTCAGTCCCTCCATTGAAACTGTGTGTACGGTCTACTGTCCATGTCCAGAAAGGTAAGAAAAACATCATCAAAGTAGTCCATGTGACATCAGAGGGTCAGTTGGAATTTTTTGAAGCATCGAAAATACATTTTGGTCCAAAAATAGCTAAAATTACGACTTTATTCAGCATTGTCTTCTCTTCCGGGTCTGTTCAGTGACTTACATCAGCATACATATGTCACTGCGGAGTCGTGAACACAGATTGACAACAAACACGGAAGAGAAGACAATGCTGAATAAAGTCGTAGTTTTTGTTATTTTTGGACCAAAATGTATTTTCGATGCTTCAAAATATTCTAACTGACCCTCTGATGTCACATGGACTACTTTGATGATGTTTTTCTTACCTTTCTTTACATGAACAGTAGACCGTACACACAGTTTCAATGGAGGGACTGAGAGCTCTCGGACTAAATCTAAAATATCTTTCGTAAATTGGATTTCCAAATTTGCTCAACTGTTTAATCATCAACCAACTATTCATTGAACATCTCCACTCAAAAAAAAAAAAAAAACTAAACACTCTTCCTCCTGCTCTGTTCCTCTGTTTGTTTGCTCGGAGAAGAGCAGCCGGAGGATTAGAAGACGTTTAATCGCAGCAAACAGCCCACCTGATCCTCAGCACACACAGATGGGGATGCTGACCATGATTTCCACTTCAGCATGAGAGTGAATGAGGACAGAAAGAGGACACAGCAGCAGATAGACTGCTTAAAGGGATCTTTATAGCACTGAGCTCCTGAAATGAGACACACTTGCTTTAGTAGAAAGCAGGACAGAGAGGACAATGAAGAAAAGAGATATGTATGTACCATGAGGTCAACAAACCTTCACTTCTGTTCTCTCTCTCTCTCTCCTCAGTGTCTATAATGTTGTTGATGAACAAAATTACATATTGCAGAGTGTTAAATGAACAAGCTTTTAATGAGCTTTTAATAGTACTGTCAAGTCAGGTTTAGTCATGTCATCTTCCAAGTTTTAAGTTTCTTGCCTTGTATCTTCTGTCAAAAAACTGCACTTGTTTTTTTTTTGTCAGAAAACTCAAGAGATCTTCGTTACAAATGAAGACCTAAAAAAAATGTCACGTCAAAAAAAGAAATCATACAAGAATCAAGAAACAAGCAAACTAAGAATAGACAATAACCAAATGCAACACAGAACAAAAATAGGATGGATTTGAACTATGCTGTTAATTGATAACATTTTAATTACTCACAATTAATTAAATATAAATACATTTACATTTAATCATTTAGCAGACGCTTTTATCCAAAGCGACTTACAGATGAGGACGGTGGAAGCAATCAAAAACAACAAAAAGAGCAATGATATATAAGTGCTATAACAAGTCTCAGTTAGGTTAACACAGTACACCTAGCATGGGATTTTAATAATTTATGATACTTTATTATTGTGGCACATTATAAGTTGTATAAAATGTCACGATTATAAGGTCACAACAAATCAATTATAAGGTCATTAATTAAATATACATTAATATTTTGCTAAGAAATAAATGAACTTATAATTTCATTTTCATTCATCTAATAAAAAAAAAATTAGTGTAATGATTCACATTTATATTTTTTAACTTGAGCCAATGAAAAATAACTTAATTATTTTCCATTAGCTCAAGTTAAAAAAAAAAATATATATATATATATATATATATGTGAATCATTACCCTATATTTTTTTAATTGGATGAGTACATTCTAATTATAATATTTGTATTATAATCATTACACATGAAATATTTAATAATACAGTATTATATATAATATAATAACACACACACACATACATACATAATATATATATATATATATATATATATATATATGTATATATATATATATATATATATATATATATATATATATATAGTACAGACCAAAAGTTTGGACACACCTCATTCAAAGAGTTTTCTTTATTTTCATGACTATGAAAATTGTAGATTCACACTGAAGGCATCAAAACTATGAATTAACACATGTGGAATTATATATGGAATTATATACATAACAAAAAAGTGTGAAACAACTGAAAATATGTCATATTGTAGGTTCTTCAAAGTAGCCACCTTTTGCTTTGATTACTGCTTTGCACACTCTTGGCATTCTCTTGATGAGCTTCAAGAGGTAGTCACCTGAAATGGTCTTCCAACAGTCTTGAAGGAGTTCCCCGAGAGATGCTTAGCACTTGTTGGCCCTTTTGCCTTCTGTATGCGGTCCAGCTCATATATATATACACACGCATAATGTTTAAACTAGAATTACATCAAAATACTCCTCATACAGGTAGTGTTAGCTAATATGCCTCCCTGATGAGCTCTTATAATTTTTTTTATCTTGTAGGTCTTCCTCTATTTTTATCATTTTCTTGTAAGGAGTATTTTCTCTTCATTAAACTGACAGTGTGATTGTGGGCGGGTGGGTGAGTTTGCCGTCACCCTGTACTGACAGGTTTAAACCTAAACCTCTTTACTAATGAGCACGAGTCCCACACACACACACACACACACACACACACGCACACACAGAATCCTGACAGTCATGATCAGCACTGCACATTGTTTCCCTTCCAAGCATTCCATCTGCACTCCTCCAAAAACAATCCCGCCATCACCTTATCAACACAATCTCAGCGCCTCTCTATCTGTCAGATACATTTCTTACCTTCAGAGTGTCGTTCTCCCAGTCATTTCTCAAGTTTTCTCTGTGCCTCTTCGCTCTCTTTGTCACTCCTCCGTTTTATCAGTCATATGAGCTTGTGAAATGATAAAAAGATGCTGTTGAATATAGTCTCAGCTCAAGGAGCTCACAACTACAGAAAAGTTTAAAAGCAAAACAATCTTGCCCATGATGCTTTTCTCCGTCTTTCAGTCTTGATCTTTGTTTGCTGTTTTTTAGAAAGTGACGTGATGACATACAACAGCTATTTCTGGTTTGTGTTCTTCTTAACTACACATTTATCTTTATTTACTGCTTATGTAACACTAACCATAACCATACGCTCCTTTTTCTTTTCTTTTCTTTTCGTTTTTTAAATAAAACATAAAGAAATAGAATAGTGAAAGAAATAAAGTGTAATTCTAGTAGGCAAATAATCATTTTGATATTTTTGGCAATAATATTCAAAAATACGCACTCTTATTTGTATGCCTAATATGTGAAAAATGTTAAATGTTTTGTGTCACATTCAGTTAGAAATTATATGAATCACATAAATTGTACCATATTTTCAACTGAGAAAATATTTTGAGTAGTTTGCATCTAAAGAGTTAACTTTTTCCATCTCACCTCACTTTCTATCGATGTTAAAAGTGATGCTTCACGTTTCTTTTGTAAAATGAATTAAAAATGAATGGAGATTGGTTGGAAGTTTCAGTTTTTGAAGTGCTGCTAATACGTTGTGTTCTTTATATTGTCTTAAAAACGCTTCAATTTACGTTAATAAAACATTCAAAAGCTCTGAAAATTGTGACTGAACTCCACACTGCAGACTAAAATAAATACTATGAAAGGGAAAGAAACAGTGAAATAATTAATTAAAAAATGCTTTATTCCCTTCTGCTGCGATTCCTCATCTGGCGTTTCAGAGTTCAAGGTGACAGTTCTGAGACGGGACTCATTAGAGAGGGTCTGTGTGAGAGAGTGTGTGTGTGTGTGTGTGTGTGTGTGTGTGTGTACGTGGCTGTGCTCACCAGCTGTTCTTACACAGGCCTCATTAGAGTGTTTATGTTCGACGCTGCTCATGTTTGGTCAAAAAACCTTAGAATAATTTCACACGGTCACAGGTTCACTATGAGCACTATGGGCAGCTGTGTGTGTGTGTGTGTGTGTTTGTGGAATAGTAGTATTAGTAGCTGTTGTAGCTAATTTGATGTTAATGAAAAAACTAAAGTCTTGGTTCATGTTAAACGGAATTGGTTAGGGATATGATGTGTGTGTGTGTGTGTGTGTGTGTGTGTGTTTCTCCACATGTAATATGTCCACTGTTGTATTGATCTGTTTCCTTCCAGACTGAATGACTGAACTCGTATCGATCTCAGCCATTGCTCAATCAGCTTGTTGGTGTGAGTGTGTGTGTGTGTGTGTGTTTGTGTTTCTGACTGTCCAAAACAAATCAATATAAAACAGGATGAATGCATCACGGGTAAGAGATTAACTGTCCCACACTTCATTTGACACAAAACACACTTCTTCAGCTCCAGTGAGAATATAGACCAACATGGACAACGGCTCATTAGGCACATCTCTTAAACAAGGTGATTTTATACAGCATTAATTGTGAAATACATTTAATGCTTCGGTGAACAAATGAAAAATCAGTTTAAAATCACATGCACTTTACATGAGCCTTAAGTCATATGGCCTCATGATGGCCGACATGTTGAAATCACTCAACAAACTAATGCGTTACTCTAATAAGCATAAGAATAGATATATTCTTAAATTGCCATATCTGTACAGATACATCCAAAATCATTGTATTTGATCATTTATTACTAATTTGGAACAGCTTTTGTGCATATGATGGCCTAAAATGTTCTCTAGTTAGGGAACTCACTAGGGACCGGAACAGAGGTAGTTTATCACTGTTTATCTTTGTATTTGTCCCATAATTAGAGAGAGAGAAAGAGAGAGAGAGAGAGGTCACTATGTTCAGTAGACAGTCATTGATTGAGAGTTTTGAATGCATTATTTCCTTCTGCAAACCTGTTTTTCACCGCAGACCTTCTATTATTTATTTATTTATTTATAGAGACAGAAAACAGAAGAGATTTGGGTCCCCAAACAAAGACAAAGAGAAAACCTTTACAAAATCACTATCACAAATATGAATGCCGAACACACAGACACACACACACACACACACACACACACACAGTGACTGAGTCTGCAGTGTTTATATTGTCCTGTCATTTCGGTTCAGGTTTTTAATGCCTCTTTTCTCTGTCTGAGTCTTTGTTTATTGCACATACTGACAACAAAACACTGAAAATTAAATTTCTAGTATATTCCAAGGGGAATGAAAGGCATAATGTGTGTGTGTGTGTGTGGTGGAATGGGGTTGAGTTTTCCTTGCATTTGTCCAATCTGTGTTGCCCATGGCAACAGCTGAAAAAATCATAGTAATCGAAAGCGTCGCAGACACGACCACAATGACACATTCCACACAGACTTCGACAAATCATTTGCTCATTTTGTTCAACATCAATTATTGAACACACACGCACTCCATCTGCAAGACAAAACTGGAACACACACATTATTAATCAACAAAAACGGCTTCACTGCAGATGAGAGAGCTGCTTGTTTCAAACTTCGCCCTAAAATCGAAAAACTCAAAACTAAAGGAAAATAGTAAATAATATTCCATATTTTTTGCATTATGATATTTGAATGACAATAATGCTAAAACCAGAACTGTCGCAGTATTATTGAAGCACCTCCTCTGTTTTCATCTAGAAACAAATCACACATTTGTCTTTCCAAGCTCCTCCCTTCTACTCGTTCTGTGTAATAGAGACTCAATCTTCAATCCATACTTGCTGGAGCTCTCCCAATTAGTTTCTTTAATGACTATTGAACACCAACATCAAGTAAATTACCGGCGAGAGATTTCTAGCCTGCGACCGAATGCAATCCCAGCCTCTGTCCAACACGAATGAACAATCGTAAAGATGTACTAGAGTTCAGAGCCACCCAGAACATTACAGCATTTCCTGCTTTAAATAAGGGTATTTACTAGCAGACTCTCCATATAGCATGTTTCCCCAAATGGAATGAAGAAAATGTGAGAAACTTTTACAACACATGGCAAATTTGCAGTTGTGGGATTCTAAAGCAGAACTTATTGATGTTAAAGCTAATTAGCTGTGGTTCAGTGTGAGACATTGCAAATCAGTTCCTAACAGAAAGAAGAGGAATCATTGGTTTTTGTTCACGCTCTGAAAACATTTTGTATAATAATTTAAACTGAAGTTAAATTTATTACATAAAAAAGTGCAGACACGGGTTTGCTGATTTATAGACAATCGACTCTGATTATGATAATGATTTGGCCGCAGAAAAACCAAGACATGCTCATCATGAAGTTTATTTGGGATTCAAATTGGCTGATGATACTGTGGTTCTGGGCCTCATTCACAACAATAATGAGACCGCATAAACTAACATCATGGTGTCTCTGTCTCTCTCTGAATGTGAGCAAAACTAAAGAACTGATTGTGGACTTCAGGAAGAGACAGCAGCAGCCCTATACTCCTCTTATGATCAGCGGGACCCCTGTGGAGAGGGTGAGCAGCTTCAAGTACCTTGGTGTAAACATCTCCAAGGACCTGACTTGGACTAAAAACATTCAAACACAGGTTAATAAAGCCAGGCAAAGACTGTACCATCTGAGACACCTAAGGAAATTCAGGGTCTCACCAGCAATCCTGAAAACTTTCTATGCAGGGGCTATAGAAAGTGTATTGACTCAGTGTATCTCAGTGTGGTATGGGAACAGCTCCAGTCAAGACTGCAAAGCCCTGCAGAGAGTTGTGCGCTTAACTGAGTGCATTTCAGGGTCTGCTCTCGCCTCTCTGCAGGACATCTATCTCAAACGCTGCAGAAGCAGAGCTGCTAAAATCATCAAGGACTCTATCCACCCCAGTTACCATCTTTTCACTTTGGTGCCATCTGGTAAGCACTTCCGTAGCCTGATGGCAAAAACCGAGAGATTCAGGAGGAGTTTCTTCCCCCAGGCCATCAGGCTCCTAAACTCTAAACCAGCCTCTTAACATCTTCATGTCTCCACTTAATATTAACTTTATCAGTAAGATATTCATCATTCTCTACCTTACATTGACACACTGACAGTGTCAACATTTGCCTCTTGTACATTCCTGTGTATCTTAATATTTAAGACTACAGTATAATGCACATATGCACATTGTACATCTCTTTGTATCTTAATATTTAAGACTACAGTTCACTCTCATGCACATTATTTTGCATTCTATATTTAATCCTACAGTATACATCTTTTTTATATTTTATTCTTATATTTTTATTGTTTACTTTTATTTCATTCTTCATAGCTATATTTATGTATATTTTCATCTGTGTTGTATTCTTTAATAATTGCACTGTCCATGGAGCGGACCTGACTCACATTTCACTGCTGGTTATATATGCTCTATATAATTGTGTACATGACGAATAAAAATCTTGAAATCTTGATTCACCAATAAAAATTTACTGTAACTAAACCTTTTTAATGATTGACATTAGCGAAAGAGTTATATGTGAAACTTTCATTTATGCTCCTAAAATCATTCCCACATAATATCTAAAAATAACACTCACCAAGCACCAAATGCGAGAAAAATCTGTTATTGGCTAGTTACTGGACAAGTGAAAATTTACCATCAGCAGTAAAGCAGCAAGCCAAGTGTTTTTCTTTCTTATTGCCTCAACCACAGAGCACCATGTGCTGACATTTGTGGTGCCAAAACAGAAATATGAGCAAGTGCATCGGGATGAGTCTGGATATTTTTGTGACTGAGAAACTCTGCGAGAGAGAGAGAGAGAGAGAGAAAGCCGGAGAGCTACATTAAAACAAAAATAATTCTTTCTTTGAAATAATATATTCCTAAAATAATATACAGATTTATTATAACTACAAGCTATAAACTATAAGATTTTTTAAATGGTGTTGAAAGTCTCTTCTGTTCACTAAGGATGCATTTATTTGATCAAAAATACAGTAAAATCAGTAACAGGGTGAAATATTATTACAATTCAAAATAACTTTTCTATTTGAATATATTGTAAAATGCTATTTATACCTTTGATGCAAAGATGAATTTTCAACATCTTCAGTATTTCATGATCCTTCAGAAATCATTCTAATATGCTGATTTGCTGCTCATGAAGCATTTATCATTAATATCGATATTAAAAGCAGTTGTGCTGCTTATATTTTTGTGAAAACTGTTATGCACTTTTTTTTCCGCATGAATCTTTGATGGATAGGAAGTTCAAAATGTCAGCATTCATGCTGAAATAGAAATCTTTTATAACATTATAAATGAATAAATAATATAAAGTATATGTTTTACATTTGGGTTCCATTTGGAATGGACAGGAGAAAAGAAAGTTGGCAGAGACAGGAAACTGAAAGAGAAAATGAATATGAAGAGGAAACTCTGGTGGAAAGAGGAACAGTGAAAGATGAGGAGGGCATATTGGGAGATGGGAACAGCTAAAAATAGAGCGAGAAAAAAGAAAGAGAGTGTGGTATGTAGGACAAGATTGACAATTGAAAATGAGATAAAAAAAAAGATTCCAGAATAAAAATCCAGAAACCAGATCTCATGATTATTATTATTTATGTTTTTGCATTTAAAACCTGATGCTTATATTTTTGAGAAACACAGATTCATCATTTCTCACGGATGCATTGGCCTGCATTCGACTCGTCTGATGAGGGGCTGACAGCCCAAATTTGGCAAAAAATAGATGTGGAACATTCAGGATCATTTCGAATATGCATGAGGGCCACATGACATCATGATGTGGGTGTCATGTTGGCATATAACCGTCAGTGACTGGCCCGTTTTCATCAATAAAAAATGGATCTCACTAACTGTGTACGTGTATGTCTGAGTGTTTTCCCAGGGCTGTCAAGGTTCACATTACAGGGATCCTGACGAGGTGAACGGCCTCATTAAGATCTCGTCAGATGTGTTAAACTCCCCCAAGGCAGACACAGCCTCTTCTAATCAGCAAGGTCAAGTGCACTACGCTCAGACTGTGTAATGTCCGTCGATGATTGACAGCTCTGTAGGCCAATCATGAACAACCTGAAGGGCACAAGCTCCCACCCTCCGGACTGATCTGTGACTGACAGCTACAGCAAAGTACGCTGGAATATTTATCATCCGCTAAATCATAAATACAACTAGATTCTGGTGGAGATATGGGTGGTGATTGTCAGCACAAAAACTTGCCGTCACGGAGAGTGTTGCAGATGATTTCTGCTGCATTTCTATGTGGTTGTGCGTCCAAACATTGACCTCAGACATTCTGGGGGAAATCTCCTTAAGAAAATCCTTTAAAAAAGTCAAAAGAATGTTCATAAGATTCATAAAATTCTTTAAAAGTTCTCAAATATTTCCTTCAATATTTCTTAAATAAAATGACTTCAGGCTTTATCTTTGATAATTTAGGATAAGTTAAGGGGGTTTTAGGAACATTTAAGAACATTCTTTTCAAGAATTCTAATTCCAATCTTAAGAAAAAAAAACATGTTTGTGAATAGTAAATATTCTTAATTTCTTCTTTTTTTTTTTTATAAAAAATGTGAAATGTTTTGTGAACCTGGAAAAAAACTGACTATTCTGGAGAATTGTGGTGAATTCACATCAATTTGAGTTTTATTTTTTAGAAAAGGACAAAGAAATCATACTGTACACTCCTAAAAATAAAGGTTCTTCATTGCCATGGTGATTCCACGATAGAACCTTTCAATTCCACAATGGAATTTATAGTGGTTAAGATAGGTTCTTTGGGGAATAAAAAAGGTTCTTCTCTGGCATCACTGCAAAAGCTGAAAAAAAAAAAGTGTACAAAACATACAAATTAGATCATCTGAGTTCATACAAATTGACCAGGTCTCAATCATGTCTGCAGCAGAAATGGTGCAGGATTAGCTATGCACCAAATTTTAGCAGGTTACTTAGGGTTGGTGGTTTGTTTAAATAACTAACTGTACATGACGATAGTCTCTGACAGGCTGTGAATGCGTAAACCTCAGCATACTGTAAATCTTTTCTAAGTTCAAATCTAACCAACTTTTATTTGAGTTATTATCTAAACCTCCATGCTTCACTGGTTTTAACAAGAATATCAGGACTTGGAAAGGAAGCTAAATGTCAGAACGCAGAGGGCTCTTAATCACACGGTAAAGTTGAGAATTATACAACAATGGTTTGAGCAGCCAAATCACACATCTATACTCCAGTCTTTCCTGTAGCATGATGGTAACAAAATATATGGACATAATAATTAATAATTAGCTTTAATAATTATTATTGATTAATAATCAGTAATAATTATAAATTCTGCATGCTATGAATGCCATTGAAATACATTTAAATATTCAAGAAAAATTATAATAATAAGTATAAATAATATTTCAACTAATTAATTATTATTGGTTCTTAAACATTTTATATAAAATATAATACTTTAATTTAATTTATTAATAATTAGTGATTACCACTGTGTGCTATAAATGCTATTTAAGGAAAAGGCATTATTTTTTTTTTAAGAAAAAATAATAATTATTATTATTTCTAATTAGCTTTGTGCTACAAGTGCCAGTGATATGGTAATTTAGAATGCATTTAATTATTCAAGATTAAATAATATAAAAAAATACAAATTATTGATTAGGTTAGTTAATTAATAATAGTTAAAAACATTATTCAATACTTGCTACTGCAATAGCAACTGTATTATGAAAACGTCTAGAGTAATGCTAATGAAAAATGTAAAGTTAGAGGCATTGCAGCTTTTATCCAGTTTTTCCTCAACACCAGTGATGCCCTGCTAGTATCTGAAAAGCCTGGGTGTTTTTTGTTTGTTATACAGACCATGTCCTGTGTGTGGGAGTGTTTGTTCACTTGTGTGTGGATGTTTGTACATTGATCTCCGTATTGATCTGTTTATTGTGAGTGATAAGCTCTCGGATGCGTGTGTGTGAGTATGAGTGAGATGAGTGCTGAGATTTGTTCTAATAGGCAGGACTGATCCTCTCTAAAAGGTCAGGACTCAAAACACAGCGTGCACTTGATGCAATAATTCACTTTTCTCGTTCTTTTTCACAAGCGAGGAAACATTTTGTCCTCTTACATAATGATTCTTCTATTCCTTGTGAAAGTGAAAAGTTGTGACATTTGCCAAGTATGGTAGCCCATACTCAGAATTGGTGCTGTGCATTTAACCCATCCAAGTGCACACACACAGCAGTGAGAAGTGAACACACACCCGGAGCAGTGGGCAGCTATAGATCCAGCACCCAGGGTGGCAACTGGGGGTTCAGTGCCTTGCTCAAGGGCACTTCAGCCATGGGTATTGAATTGAAGGTGGAAGAGCACTGTTCATTCACTGCTCCCCTTCTGTCAGCACCGAGACTCGAACCTGCGACCTTCGGGTTAGATGCCCAACTCTCTAACCATTAGGACACAGCTGCCACCGCTGCCCTTTTCTCTGTCCATTTCATCTGAAACAGATTTTTTTTCCCTCTTGCGGCTCGTTTAAAATGCCAATGTTAACACTAACTAGGTCACCCCATCCCATTATGTCTGTCAAACCATAATTAGAGATATTTTTAAATCTGAGGAAGTAAATTAAGCCCCTGATAGACACCGCTGAATCTGTAATGGAACTCTACAGGGAAAACGCTTCCCGCTTGTACAAAAAAACTTTTGATCTCTAGCACTGATGTAATCAAGTTAGGATTAAGTAAAGTAAATGTAAAGGGATAGCTCACCCCAAAAAAATTAAATTCTGTCATCATTTACTCACCCACATGTCGTTCCAAACTTGTATGACTTTCATTCTTCTGTGGAACACACACACACACACAAAAGAAAGAGAGATATGTTGAAATCAATTTTGTTCATCCATAAAATGAAAGTCTATGGATTCTAGTGTAGTTTTGGACCCCACTGACTTTCACTGCATTGACAAATACATCTGAAACATCCTTTAAAATATCTTCTTTTGTGTTTCACAGAAAAAGGTAGTCAGTACGGATTTCAAACATTTCTAAATGCATGTCGGGTCTTAAATCATCCCTTATTTCTAGCTGAACAGACACCACTACCATTCCTTCAGTAATGCTTCAAATTCATAGACCCTCGCAAATGATAGGATTTTGCACTGTAAACCAATTTAAGTTCAAATTAAATTAAAAATAAAATACAAATAAACATACAAATAAACGAACAAACAAATAATTCAATTAACTTCTGATAGTCTGATCAAAAAATTACAAATAATAAATCAATCACGCACCTGGTAGTCGTGTCACAGTCAATAATAATAATTACAAAATCATAATAAAAGTCATTAAAAAATAAATAATAAAACCTGAAACTCTGAGTCAAATATGTTCTTAGGACAACTGAAAAAATCAGTCATCATATTTAAAACACAAACTATCATTTATAACTTTTTAAAAATATATATAATTAATGCTTTTATAACAAGAATGTATTAAACCGATTAAAAGTGTCAGTAAAGACATTTGTCATGTTACAAAAGATTTTTACTTCAAATAAATGCTGTTCTTTTGAACATCAAAGAATTCTGAAAAAAAAGAATCCACAAAAATAATAAGCAGTACAACTGTTTTCAATATTAGTAATGGCAAGAAATGGTTCTTGATCAGAACATTTGCATATGAGAATGATTTCTGAAGGATCATGTGACACTGAAGACCTGATTTAGCCTTCCATCAAAGTATTAAATTACATTTTAAAATAAACTGAATATGGTATATTTTTCAAAATATTACTATTTTTACTATACTTTTGATCAAATAAATGGAGCCTTGGTGAGCAGAAGAGACATTAAGAAGCTCACAATAAAAAACACTGATTGTCATGTCAACAGCAAAGTCTATGGTGGCTGAACTTTTGAACTCTAATGCAGAGAAATCCTATAAAAATCATGCACAATCAGACAAGCTTGTCTATGAAAACAGCAAACATCATGTAAGCTTTTGAAGCAGATTTTCTCTCTTTTTGCCCCTGGTTATAGCCAAAAATGAATGTTCAGACCTATTTGAGAAGCAGCAGTGACAGTTTGTGGGTGGCTATGTTTGTTTTTATCTGTGTGACCAATCCAGGATGGCATCAAAACGCTCAATTTACATAATGTCTGGCAGCTACAGTCTAAGTAAATCACAGTGAGTCTGAATAAGAATGAGAGAGAAGAGCAGAAAGCCTATAAACAATATGTGAAACAGAGCATGCAACACACGTGCATGCACACACACACACACACAACTTAATGGCATTATATAAAGCATTCGCTGACACACATGCACACATAAACACATAGATGTGAGAGAAAATAGAACACGCATTTGTGGCGCCCTTTATTTCAATCCATTAAAGAAACCTATATGCAGTTTCTCAGCTTGATCAATGCTCCAAACATGGCGTGCAAAAACACACACGCATAAAGATATTTTACGAGCGCTAATGTTCATAAAACAGCCGGCTGAGATGAAACCAATTAGGTTGTGTTCCCATGAGAAACATTCCCAGTGAGGAGATCGCCACATAGCCTACACGCAGAGTCGTATAAATATAAAAGCACCAAGACAAGCTCTGTTCCCTGTGTCTAGTTTCCTGCCAGGACAGAATAAACTGCAGCGACGCAGGAGGATCTGAGCTTTTCTGTACACGGAGTTCATATTGACATTTCTGCAGGGAAAAATCGGTTTTAGTAAATCTTTCACAGCCACAGAGACAGATCATTACAGATTTTCTGTATCGTGGAGAGACATTGGGGGGTTGAAAATGTATAAAATAATGAAAGTATCCTGGTTAACACTCCCATTTATACGATAAAATGTGCTTCAAAGTCATGCTTAGCATTATAACTGCTCTAAATGTTAAATGGCAGGAATAAGACTGCACAAGGGTGTTTTAATGAGGTAATGATGTCTAGCCGAACCCAACCCTTCTGTGACATGAGGTTGCATTCATACTCCATAAATTGCAGATGAATTTTAGCTGGCCTTTACAAGCAGAAATCAGATCTCTGTGCAAATATGAAAGTGATGAAAGGAATACTTCACCCAAAAATGAAAGTTTGCTGAACATTTACTCATCCTCAGACCATTTAAGTAGTTTGTTTCTTCATTTGAAAAGATTTGGAGAAATTCAGCATTACATCACCAGTGGATCCACTGTAGTGAATGGGTGCCGTCAGAATGAGAGTCCAAACAGCTGATGAAAATAACAAATCCACAAATCCATCAGTTAATGTCTTGTGAAGTAAAAAGTTGAGTGTTTGTAAGAAACAAATCATTAAGAAGTTTTTTTTTCTTATGTCAAACCATTGCTTCCGACTATATTATGAGTTTTCTATCCACAATATTGCTTTCGCCAGAGAAAAAGTAATCTTATCTGATTTAAGAGAGAAATATGCACAGATCAAGCACTGTTTACAAGCAGTTCTAAACAAGTATTTTGATGTGAGAACAACAAAGGATGTTTTTCACTATAGGAAGCATTATAATAATTTTATGGACTCATATTTTGACCAGAAGAAACGGTTTAAAGTTAAAACGTCTTAATGATAACTTTCACATAATGTTAATAGTGCACTGCAGAGTATCCACGGGATGCAACTGATGAATTGCTACATTTCTCCAAATCTGATGAAGAAACAAACTCATGAGCTGAGGACATTTTCAGCCAATCATTTTGGGGTGACTAATCCTTTAAACCTTCACACTAAATCAGTGATAATTCATGTGGTCTATAAACTATACTGGATGTATTTTAGCAGAGTTTATAATGAAATATATGGACAGTGATTTTCTTGGCTCCTAGTCTCAGTCTGGAACGGCCCATCGGATGCAAGGTCAATAGGTTCTTATCAGCCCACTAGGAAGAAAAATCGTTTTAAAAGATACTTGGAGTGATATCATAAAACATTTCTCTGGAAGAGCTAATCATCACATTGATGTGTTCAGCATAAAAAAAGCACAAATTTCTAAACCCAACTCAATCATTAATGCTTATACTGCATCGTAAAATGTAGCCTTCTCATAATTATAATGAGGACTGTGCTGCTGATATGAATCATGTTAATATTTAATTATATTTTTAAACACCTTGCTATACGGTTGTTAGTCTGAATGTTTTATACAGGCTGAACACATTACTCGTGGTTGCTGCAGTGAAATAAAGCCATATAAATTTGCAATAATGGTTTCCACAGACACCAATCAATAATGCATAGGACATCAATAGCAGCATTATTTCAAATATAAATCTGGCAAACTTAACTGACCACAACTTTCTAAACACACACAGTGGCCCCAAAATATATTATATTTGGATACTTAAAATGTCTGGACATTATTGCAAAGATGATAAAACATCAACTCAAATGGCATCTTGACAAATGCTGCAGCATCTTTTCTCAGGAATTATTTTCTTTAGTTTTGCTCAGTGACATACTTTAGTTTTTAGAGGAGCATTATATATGATGTCTTATTTAGAAACCTTAAACTTCTTTGTGTTAAATATTTTACTTCAAAAAAGTGCTAGCACTTACTATAAGATAAGTGCCACTTGGTTTGATATTTTATAAAATGCAATCAAGTCCATATAAAACACAAAATCACAAAATTTTAGAGGTCATTATATAGTATTTATGCTTCCTATGCTCACCAAGGCTACATTTACTTGATCAAAAAAACATTGGAAATAAATATTGTGAAATAATCTACAATTTAAAATAATTAAAAAGCACCATAAAACTCCAAAGTCTTGTTTGCTGTCAAATTTATGATTGTCGGGTTTAACAACAGTGACTAAGAGGTAGCCTACATTTTTAAGCAAATAAGAGATTAAACTTAAATACTGGGATGGTAGGCTTTTTTAATGTTTTTGAAAGAATTCCAAGGCTGCATTTATTTGTTTAAAAAAAATATTGTGAAATATTGTTACAATTTAAAATGTGTTTTCTTCTTAAATATATTTTAAAATGTAATACATTCCTGTGATGAAAACCTTAAAGGGTTAGTTCACCCAAAAATCAAAATTATGTCATTAATGACAATCTTTCAATCAATCTTTCATTCGTTATCTGGCTCGGCTCGGCTCGGTGTTCATCTTCAGTTCTCTCTTCACAGCAGTTCAGCAGTGTACTGTTTGAGTAAATGAATTACTCCGGGATATTGGTTTGTTTTAACTCAGGGAGTGTCAGCCACATTAAAAAAGTTAACAGCTTAAGTCATTTGTGGATTAATGCGTATTGGAGACGCGAACAGTTACAAACGATTCAGTTCGATTTGTTGAACTGGTTCAAGAAGATCCAGTTACATCGAATGATTCGTTTGTGAACCGGATATCACTAAACTGCAGTGTTTTGAACTCTCACAACAGACACGGAAAAGAGAAGACAATGCTGAATAAAGTTGTCGTTTTTGTTATTTTTGGACCAAAATGTATTTTCGATGCTTCAAAATATTCTAACTGACCCTCTGATGTCACATGGACTACTTTGATTATGTTTTTCTCACCTTTCTTTACATGAATAGTAGACCGTACACACAGCTTCATTGGAGGGACTGAGAGCTCTCGGACTAAATCTAAAATATCTTAAACTGTGTTCTGAAGATGAACGGAGGTCTTACTGGTTTGGAACGACATGAGGGTGAGTCATTAACGACATAATTGTGATTTTTGGGTGAACTAACCCTTTAACTTTCAGCAACAGTAGGCTACTGCAGTCGTCACTGTTACGTGATTCTTCAATATACCCTTCTAATATGCTGATTTGCTGTTCATAACATTTCTTATATCAGTGTTAAAAACAGCTGTGCTGCTTCAATATTGTGGAAACCGTGGTAAAAAAAAAAAATACCGGATTTTTTTTTCATTTCTTTTGAAATAATTTGTATTGTTCGTTTTAAACGCCGTTTGCAGGTAAAATGTACTTACAGTGTAGTAAGACTGTTTTGATGCCGCGCAAGGTTGGACCAATTAGCTCAGTCCCTCCTCCTCTCGCTCATCCCTGTTGAATTTTACATCCGGTTTCAGCACCTAGGACAGCTCTCGCTCCCCCAATCTCTCTGCCTCACACAGCGAGATACACACAAAGTTTTGGGCTAACCAGACCTCCCTGCTTGACGCTAGACCTCCAAAGCCGCTAATCTACCGGGGACGGGAGTCGCAGGGGGGCTGAGAGACGCAAGGGAGAAAACGCGAGGCGCGAGATGCCCAGAGACGGCTGCGCGAGACCGAGTTCTGTTTCTCTGTCATTCCGCTGCTGAGAAGAGAGCGAAAGAGAAAGAAGCGAGCGACCGGGGACCCAGGAGAGAGGCGAGAGCACTAACGAGCGGGTCTTAACGAGGCACCGGACCGGATCTGCATGCGAGAGCGAGACCGAGCGAGGGGAGGCGCGAGATGCAGCGCGTGAACAAGCTCTTGAGTCTCGTCGTGCTGGTGCTGATGGGCACGGAACTCACGCAAGTAGGTCTATCGCCATCTTTACCTCCCACACACACACACACACACATCTCTAACACAGATCAGACTGCAATGAATTAGCCAAATTAATGGGCAGAAGAAATTAATGAATGGGATTACAAGCCCAGAGATAGGAAGAGTAACGGTTATACTCAATGACAGCTCACAGCAAACACGAGAAGTTAAAACAAACATTCATTTAGGACTCATGTTGCTGTATATTCAACCCTCATATATTGTAAGACTGATTTTGCATTCTTTGTTTGGGGTCCTAAGGAGTGAAACAGTGAAATAAGCTTCTAATGGAATCAAAACCACATCCTAAAAAGACCAAATGCTTCTGTTTGGGATCAGTTTGATCATGAAAAATATACACTGCAGAAAAATCACAAAATAAATCTAGTAGAAGTGTTGCATTTCAATGCATGTATTCATGTTTCTGAGCCCTAAATGATGTTTTAAGTGGGTTATCAAGTTTATAGCAAGCTCACATATATAACTAGCACAAGTCATTGAGTATCAAGTTGATATAAGTATGTTTTTGAGCTACTGAAGGCCTTTGGAGACCCCACACAGAACTTGAGAAGTGCTAAGTAATATTAATGCACTTCACATTTTGTAGAGCTGTAATTGCACATTGCTATTATTAGCACAATACTAATTGCATGAAAGAGTGTAATAAGAGTGAACTGCACATTAGGGCTAATTATGATTATTTCGCAAAAAGAGAGGGAATGAATATAGACATTTCTCAAAATGGGGCTGACATGTCACCATCTATCATAATAGTTTCTTTATACCTTTGGATAGATGCCATATTTAATCTTATATCAGTGAAAAGAAGTACATGTACAGTGTTTAATGGGTTAAACTGTACCTCTGTCTTTATTTTTCTTGTTCAGTCAATGCAACTTTGAAATGAGACTGAGGGGTTGTGATAATTAAACATGCCAAAACAATACTTCCTGTAAGTGTCCCTTATTTTCATTTATGTCATATTAAAAATGGTATCTCCCCCAAAGGTGTACATCCCTGGCAAAATGGACACTAATATGGTGAAAGAGGCTTTGCACAAGAGGATTGAAGAGCATTTGGCCGCTCTTACTAACATTACCCAGTGCACAGTGTTCTTGGCTCCTACATATGCAAACAGCGCTCTTCACACTTCAGTTATTACTTTAACCAGTGTCTCACTGTAGCATGTATTTTCCTCTTGATCAGAAAGGATGAGCTTGTGAACCGTACAGCCTGTGTAAATGTTGCATTAGGCTCACAGTAGGGCAGCATGCTTACTCGGCATGTGGTCACAAGTAAATCTCAAACTGACTCTGCCAAACCCATCAATTTCCACCGCGTGGCTCTGTTCATCTTCTCATCTTGGAGATTTACGGCCCATTGAATCGGTTACAATTTGGCATTTTCCTCAGCTTTAGCCGGGTTTGAGAAGAGGATCTTGCAACATATACACAAACACATCGGATGTGTTCGAGTAATAGATGAAAGGCACATCATATACAGTCACTTAATATCCAGAAATCATAACTGACCAATAAATATACAAGGAAAGGTGTTCATTCAGAGCAACACGGCATTCTGGGATTCAATTTGGCTACTGTCAGTGTTAAATTAAACACATGAAATACCTTAGGTGTGAGCAAATGCATGTTGGGACAAGGTCATATCATCTTGTCTTTCACAAATGCAGTGATCTAGTTTCAAACTCAGGAAATTGCCATAGTTTGATAATTGCACTGTGGAAACTGAGTTGTCTTTCAGTTTGTGTGTGTATAGGAGGAGTTGAGATGAGTCACTGGGCCCTTTATCTGTTCTGTTTATGGCTTACATGCTTTATTATTTGACTCAACACTCTAAACACACTAAAAATAAAGGATACATTTAGAAAAAAGGAGTTGTGTGGTTTCATGTCAAAAGAGAGTCTACTTGAGTTCCTCAAAGAGCTTTTTATCCTCTAGCTCTTTAGGAAACCAGTTGTGTAGTGGTGCTCTAATGGACCATGAACTAAAGGCACTTATCTTGAATATGTATGATGTGACTTCAGTATCTTCCAAAGAACACTCTTCTTCATTGGTATCTGTGGTTCCTTGAACAACCTTTAGCATTCATGGAACAGTTCTAAGAAAATGGTTCTTTTAAGAACTGTTCAATGAAAGGTGCTTTGGGGAATCAATTTTATTTTTATTTATTTATTTATTTTTTTGTACAGAACACATCCTAAGCAGAACACCACCTTTATAATCCACTCTTTAACCTAAACGGCAACAAATGGCCAATTCATAAAACACGACCGACTGAACACCATCCACAAAACATCTCCTAAAATGTAAATACCCCTCACAGAACACCCCTAATCGCACACAAAGAACTACTTACTAACAGCTCCTGAACCAAAACTCAATAACTCAAGAAGTACAGCTACTTAACACAATCCACAAAGCATCTTCTTAATGGAAACACCACTCACTGAACATATACTGAACATTACTCACTGAACACCAGTAATAAAAAAAGCCCATAACACCACCCACAGAACAGCTGATGGATCTCATACTACAGAACTGCTAAACACCTCCATCAGTTCTCCCACTCATTATCAACTAGTTCCCAACCTGGAACGGTTTGACTGAATGAGGTCTAAAGTGATCTCATTTGAAAATCAGTAACATAATTTAGGACAGAATGCAAGATGGAACATAATATTTCCCTCTGTCCAAGTTATGTGCCAACCATCGATTGGAAATTGATCCAACCAGCAGTTTTTCTAGAGGGCCTAATAGATTGAAAAATACTGTATAAAAGCATTGATAAGTTGGTAAGATTATAGATGACCCCTCTGAAAATTATATATGTATGTATGTGTATATATATATATATATATGTGTGTGTTTGTGTGTGTGTGTGTGTGTGTGTGTGTGTGTGTGTGTGTGTGTGTGTGTGCGTGTGTGTGAGAATTCAAATTTTAATTCATTTAATTAATAATAATATATAATTCAAAATAAAATATAAACAAATTATTTTTATTATGTATATACATTATGTATATGTTTTTCATAACATTTCTCTTTTTATTTATGTTTATATATTTTTATTTTAAGAAAAGTTTTTCATTTTAATGATTCTAATTTAAATAATTTAAATTAAATATAAATAAATAAATAAATAAATAAATAAATAAATATATATATATATATATAAAGGTCCCTGTGGTGCATATGTTGTCTATTAAATTTGTGTTAATGTCCTAATAGTATTTCAGTATGTAGTAAGTCCAAATGTAGAATCCATTCAAACTTCCATTAATGAGAGAGAGAGAGAGAGAGAGAGAGAGAGAGAGAGAGGGGGGTGATAATATATCCAGCTCCCCCAGCTATAGAATGAATGAGATTAGTTCTTGATTACCACGGTAAAGATACGCGTCTTCTATGGTCTTATCACCTTTATGGAGATAAAGGTCATCACTACGCTCTCAGAGAAGAGAATAATCTAGCCTGTGGATAAGAAGAATTGTCATATTAGTAATGACCCTGCCTTTAGTCGATTCTGTCTGGTTGTGTGCGCCCGTGTGTGTGCGTTTAAAAGAAAACGCAAGCTGTTGTTTATATGATGGCATTTCACCACGCCTGACACTCATTGTTTCTTTAAAAATCCATAAATCACACGTGCACATGTTGTTCGTCAATCTCCAATCGATAGCAAGACAGATCTATCATCAGCATGTGCTCGATCTTTATACTTGTGTTGTCCATCATATAATTCTTTAGCATCTGAACTGTGAAAGGACAAGTGTGTGTTCACTCTTTTGTAAAAAGAGATGCACAAGGAAGAGACGGAAAGCAGGAGGATACAGGGCCACTTTGACTGTCTCTTCTGTGCTAAGGACAGTAAATGATTTGAAAGAGTGTGCAGAAATATGATAACCAGTGACCAGGATATAACAGAGACTTAAGGGCAGACTATTTTAATGTATACCAATAAGAAACCACAATGCAACCTCCTAGAAACCATAGCAATACATCAGCAATCAACTAAAAACACAAAAACAAGCAACCAAAAGGCAATAAACTAACAACCATTCAGAACACCCTAAAAAACTGCATAGCAGCACTCTAACAATCACCAAGTACACTTAGCAACAACCCAGAACACACAAGCATTTAAATACCAACATACAAACAACCAAAAAAACACCCTAGCAACATATTAACAACACTTTGTACAGTTTAAAATCATGGCAATGGCAATGTCAAGTACTCAGGACTTAAACACGCTTTAGGAGCATAACAACACCCTGGAAACCACCCAGAACAACCTATCAACAAAAATAATCTACCATCTGTTCACACATACAAACACACATTGCTCTGCTTCCCTTTACCAAGATATAAAACAAAATGTTCCTACATCACAAAATAAATAGCTATGTTTCGAAGCAGTTATACTTCAGCTGGCGACGGATATTCTGTAAACTACCACTGAAAACAACAGGAAGAACAGACTGCTTGTAGAGAGGGAGAGGAGGAGGCGCAGGGTTAGGGGAGAGTACTGTAAATGTTCAAACAGCAGGCCTCCGTTCCAAACTCTTCTGCAGTACCACAGGCACCAAGGCCCAGAGTCAGGCAGTCCATTTAAAGTTCTGCAGAAGAAAACTTCTAAAAACATGGACTTTACTTCTTCTTTCTCTTCTTCTCCACACAGCAGAACTGTTAGGGAGGTCTCCAGCACAGGCCGATTGAGAAATCATTCATGTCGCGTTGGACTGTGTTTTTTTTTTTTTACACTGAAGGCTTTAGTAGACCATTACAGATGAGTTACTGCTGCCACAGTCTCCTTCTGTCCAACAGCTCAGATGGTTTCTGCTGGTACATTTC
Source organism: Carassius carassius (assembly GCF_963082965.1). Classification (NCBI taxonomy): domain Eukaryota; kingdom Metazoa; phylum Chordata; class Actinopteri; order Cypriniformes; family Cyprinidae; genus Carassius; species Carassius carassius. The sequence continues at coordinate 3,551,767 of NC_081801.1, forward strand.
GAACCAATCGCCATCTCGCTCTCCTGATCTCCAGGATATTATCGTTTTGCTGGGGGCTGCAGAAATCACACAGCCTGCACATGAATTATTAAAAGGTGATAAAAAGCAAAAAGAACAGTGTTAAAGGGAATCCCAGCTCGAGATTACGGTTTTGCTGCTCTCACGCTGATGAAAGTAAAATTGATTGCTGTTGCCTTAGAGAACGCAGTCATAAAACATTCATATCAGATGTTTACTGCATATCTTGTTTCAGAATTAATAGAAATATGCACCTGACTCAATAGATCATTGCTTTTGTAAAACTAATCCATTTGTTTGTACAGAACATTCAGATTAATATGGAATGTTCAAACTATTATCAAATAGGTAATAGTAACTTTTCTGACTTTTTTCTCGCAATTGTGAGTTTACATTTCACAGTTTTTTTCTCAGAATTGCATGATAAAAACTTGCAATTCTGAGACAAAACTGAGACAAAACTTTATAACTCATAATTGCATGTAAAAAAAAATGCAATCGCCTTTATATACAGTGACGGAAACAGGCTGCCATAGATTAAAGAAACTGTTCACTCATAAATAAAATAAATAAATATGTATTTACCTCCATGTCGTTCCAAACCCATATGCCCCATCAAACCCATCATTTCCAATTATACTCAATGCAAATGGATCCTATCAAGCATCAGAGATGACAAAAAATAAATTAATAATAACTTGAGGGTGAGTACATGTTGATAATGGATAACAATCCCTTTAATGTTTTTCTTGATTTTCAATATGTTGTCTTAACTCAATGAAACAACTTTTTATTCCTATTATTCCTGTTAATGTGTATAGAGAAACATCTCATAAACTCCATTAAGTTCCTGGTGTTGCATGACTTAATCAGCATAGATGTTTGGCATTAAAGGTACAATTTGTAAGATATTTGCAGTAAAATATCCAAAAACCACTAGGCTAGTGTTATATATTTTGTCCAGCTTATTACTAAAAATATCTCTAATGTTTTCAACTACTTGTAAATCATGAGAAAATTCCCATTCTAAACAGTGACACGGAGCAGTGCAGTCGCCTGTCAATGATGTTAGTTACCCTTTGTTACCGCCTTTACTGACGTAGAAACCACATGACAACAGTTTCATGGATAAATGCGGAAGTAGCTTCGCGACAAACTTCAACTAGAAAGAGATGCCGATCTCGCTTGTGTTTTACTCGACAGGTGAGTTGTTTTGATTCGTATCTTTACAGAAAACGTATGCTATTATAACGAACAACAAGATTAGTATTATGTGGCATACACCCCAAACGCGGGGCATCGCATCGCATCTCTAGACCCGCGGGAGGACGTGTCTGATCCATAGTCTGATCGCGTCTGTGCATTGACTTTGTATGTAATCTACTCACGCAAATCGTTGAACTCGCGTTAAATCCATGATTTATCTTTCCATCTGATTGATGGCCGTCAGCGGTTGGGTAGAAGACAACAAATCCCATCATTCCATGCTCCTTCTTAGCGTCATAAAACCACGTGATTGTTATTGTTTTGATAGTGCGCCCTCTCGTGGCAGGTCCTACAACCTGTACCTTTAAGTTAGATTTTTTGATTCATAAGCCAAAAACTGCTTTATTAAAAAGTATTACTTATCAAAGCTTTTTAATTAAAAATTGTCAGCTTTTATTAAATGCCAGAATGAAATCTAGGTTCGAAATAACTATTTAATTAACACGGTCAAATTCAGAGTGGCCCAACTTTGAGAGCATTATAACAATCTTCACTTTATTATTTTTTATACAAAACATCATTCTACCATGTGTGCTGATACTTTACTCATTGATCTCTGAAATAAAAAAAAGCCAATTTGATTGCCAATGTGACGCTGCATTGTTCATTTGGCACACACGCTCTCAAGGCCAAAGAAATTCAAGCCCTGGGTGATTTGTGCTGAAGTGACCTTCTATTTCTATGGCTCTATCATTCATTCACTCCATCTCTCTTTTATGTCTCTCTCCATCTACTCAAACATGAAAATACAACCATAGTGCAGGATGGTAATCATGTTACATATAGGGATGACATGTCAAGAAGATATTTCAAAGGGACAGTACCCAAAAATTAAAAGATGTGTTTCTTCATCAGAACAGATTTGGAGAAATGTAGCATTACATTTGCCTTAATTTTACCATTTGTCGGTACCTGTTTACTGCAGAGGATCCACTGGTGAGCAAGTAATGTAATGCTAAAGATCTCCATAAAATCTCCATAAAATTCTTATTTTTGGGTGAACTATTTCTTTAAAATATATATATTGTGCATTAAATTTCAAGTCACACCATAGCTTTGTGAGAGGAACAGCCTGAAATTTCAGTCTAAAATTTTCAAACTTGACTAACAGTCATGATCGCCATTCACTTTCTTTTCAAGGAAAAGAACACCTTGGACATTCTGTTATAAATAACTCCTTTTGTGTTTTATGGGAAACCATACAGGAAATAATACAGGTTTCTAAAGACATGAGGATGAGTAAATGATGGCAGAACTAGTTCTTCAAGGACAATACAGAAAGATTGGATCATTGTGGATCCACAAGCAAACCAAAAAGTGTGTGTATGTAATAGACAGTGACAGGCCGGAAAGAATATCTGCCCTAGATTCAGTGTTTTAGATGTTTTCTGTGTGATGTTTTATTAAAGTGAGGTTGGATATGCTGACAGAGACACAACTGGATGCCTGACACTCCCTGAATATCTCTCAGCCTGTGTTTCTCTCTCGCTCAAAGGTCAGTCTACCTTAAGCGCCATAACTTTGACATATTCATGTTTTATTCCAAAATATCAGTTTATTTTGGATTTATAATCTGATTCATTTATTAAACAACCAAGAAGGATTGGGGTTTTTTTTTATTCAGGGGAAAAACAAATAAGTATGGATTTTAAACACATGTATGTATGTATGTGTATATTTATATATACACTTGCTACTGGTGCATAGTGTCACATACATACGTTCCATATTTTTGTTATTTTAAACTTTATATGCCTATTCAGCAAAACTTATTGAATATATCAAACAAAAAATATCTCAAATCAGTTTTAAAAAGGAGGTTCTCATTTTGACAAATTACCCTGTGCATCTGCGATTGGCCGATGCTGGAGATTTTCGCATAATAGTACCATGCCTTAAAGGGTTAGTTCAGCCAAAAATGAAAATTAGCCCATAAATTACTCACCATCAAGTCATCCTACATATATATGACATTCTTCTTTCAGACGAATCCAGTCGGAGTTATATTAAAAATTGTCTTTTATCTTTCAAGCTGTTTAATGACACTCAGCGCTTGTTGCAGTGCATCCGTCCAAAAGAAGTGAAATAAAAAGCACCCATCCATAAAACAAAAGTGTCTAACACAGCTCCAGGGGTGAACAAAGGCCTCCTGTAGCAAATCGATGCGGGAGGATGACATATGAGGTCAGTGTTGTGGAAACCAGCATTTGTTAACAGGTTCAAAAGAAGCAAAGTTCCAGTCTCCTCTTTGCTTATATCGAAATCCTCCAACATTCTTCATTACAAATCCTCGTTTTGTACTTTTAATTAGTGACTGTTGTTTTGTTTTGATCTCTCCCCTGCGTTTTCGTGTTTGTCACTTCTGAGCAGCGCATGCGCAAAGCTGACATCATATGTCATCTGCCCAGGACTACTTCTGTGTACAACAGTTAGCGTGAAAAGCACATGAAACTTGATAGCCTGCTTTCTTTTATGATGTTAATATATCCATTGTGAGACAGTCAGACAAGATTATACAGCCTAAAGAGTGTGCAAAGAGCGCTCCCAATATAATTATTAAAAGCTTTCATTCACTTCAGTTCATCGTGATCTCACAACGTTCTTTTAATCAGTGATGCTGTCTGTAATGCACAATGAATCTCTTATTTACATTGTATCTACACATTGTTATAATGAGAGGATTCACGAGCTTGCAGAAATCAGTACTTGAGGAAAAACTCTGTGTATTGAGTGGTGAGAGAAAAGTTGATGCACTTCTGAACCTAAATACACACTGGAGCATTTGCCAAATATTTATGGCTAATATCAGACGGGGCCCCCTGGTTCCCCTGGGCCCAAAGTGGCCGCTTACCTTGCTTATTGGTTAAGTACACCCCCGTGTCTGTCTGTGATTAATAGGTGATTTATGAGACTACACTACTCATTCTGTCTTACTGCCAGATAGTGGTCGGGTGTAATTGCATCACAGTTACGCCGATCACAACACGGGGGCGCTCGAGTCATTCTAATGCAAACTGAATTAATGCACTAAAGGCACTGTATCTGGTGTGTAGGATGCATGCAGAGTGGGTCTTCTCCGGGACCCTTTGACTCTTATATATTTCAGTTTTCACTAACAATCCGTCAACGCATGTGCATGTCAGATATTTACAAATGTGTAAGGTATTCCAGCCTTTACATAATAGGTATTCCAACCAAATATTCCACTTATGTTCCTTTATTTCCCAGTCGTATGTGTAAGCTAGTATGTCCTCGTGACATATCTTGTGAGTTCTTTAACAGTAGGCCTGCTATTTCTGGGGAAAACAAACAAACAAACAAAAACCTCATAAAAGTGACTTATGGAAGAGTGCTTGTTAAAATAGCCCGTTAGCTGTGTGTGTGTTTGACATTACAAGTCCAAAAACACTAGACTCAGGTTCTCTTGAGGCCGTAACCATGTCAGGAACACCATAAAACTGGTCGTATATAACCTTAATATAGACTTACATATTACAAGTTTAATCAATAGTTTTGTTTAAAACTTCGGTTACCTGTGTGTCGGCAAAATAAAACTTTTGTCGTGTGAAAGAACCTATGCTGCAGTTACAATTCTTATAGGGGAGCAAAAGGGTAGCACGGGGGTTATATGTGATCGTTATTCACTGCCGTTGATCCGGAGTGGGGCGTGACATTGAGATGTTCCGTTTACAACCTTAAATTATATCGTGTCATTTACAGGATCCGCTGCCAAGTGCAAATCCCTTGTGGCGCGTCTCGTGAGCAGAGGCGCGCTTGACGCGTTCTAGCCTTCCGTTATATAGGAGCGCGTGGCGCCGCCTCCTTTCTCATCCACGGAGAGCAGTCGGTGTGTGCAGTTGTAATCCATCCTGAATAAATCACTTGCGTGGGGAAGGCGGACCAATAAGGGCGTGAACGCAAACAAAAGAGGCACGGATAACGGAAAAGACACTAGACGGAAGCACCGCGGAGACAAGGGTCACAACTGCTTAGTTTTTTATTACTCAAACAACGTCGGACACCCTTCAATCATTGACATTCATGAAGATGAGCACCGCGAGACCGTCCGAACCGGGACCGTTAGAGGAGATGTTGCGGATGATGGTGATGCACGAGACGCTCACGGGCAGCGATGCTCGCCGTTACTGTTCCCCGGTGGCTTGTGTAGAATGAGAGTTTGGGTCAGTGCGCAGAGATGTCGGTGCCTTTGCTAAAGATCGGTGTGGTGCTCAGCACCATGGCAATGATCACCAACTGGATGTCCCAGACACTGCCTTCACTAGTGGGGCTCAACACCACCAAACTGACCGCGGCACAGGGCGGCTATCCTGACCGGAGTATAGGAGTAAGTCTCGTGTTCCTTCCCCTGAAAATTCTAAACAAAAGTTAAAATATTAAGCTTGTATCAAGTAAAAATATTTTCCATTTGCGCATATAGTAGCGCGTTGCAATTAAGCGTAATATTATCATTTTTAAAGCGCTTTTTTGTGTACAAATGTTTATTCTTTTGCATTCTACTCCATTAATTCCTTAAAAAATCCAATGCAGGATCGTGTGTGCACGCCTCCTTGCGTGTTCTCCGTTTCAAAAAGTGGCGTTCACGGACCTGCTGACCGTGATGTCATGGAATTTCGAACGTTCAGCTATTAATATAACAATTTGTAATGTTTCCGCGTTCCAATTAGCTCTATTAAAAAAATTTTATTTTAATAAATGAAAATTGCTGCAATAAGTCAATTGAAATCAGGAGCATTTTTTTGTGTGATTTCACTAGACATGGAAATGAGATTTCAATGAGACATGGAAAAGTCCACTGAAAAAATCTAAGAGGTTCTTCTGAACGCAAGAACGTGTTTTGAACACATATGCTTAAAAAAAGAATGAAGAATGGAACAAATAGGCTATCACCAAATACACTGCAGATGTAATGCAATTGTGTTCACTTTCATGAACAATTTTAATTTTAATATCACTTTAAATATTGGGCCAGATTAAAAATGGAATATAACAAGAAAAAAGACTGCAAAAGTCTTTTTGTGGTGTTATGATATTCCATTGGGTTGGAGATTGTGGAGATTTAGGACTCTCCAGACCTGCATCAGTGAATGCTCATCAATTCTCCATCTGTCCCTCAATGTCACCAACTCCAGACAGACTGTGATTGGATCTGTAGCTCAGCAGCAGTTCAAGAACGACACACAGCTGAACAAGATAGATGGCCTCTAACAGCTGTCTGTCAAATGTGACTTCAAAACTGTGCACATGATTCAGGCTGACGTAAAGCTGCTGTGTTTTGATTGGTGGGTGGGGAAGTGGGTGTGGTCTGATGTGGCACAAGCGGATGGGATTTTGCGCAATCTTGTGTCATGTGTTTGTAATGCTAATAAGTCTGGGATAATAAATAAAACTAAGAACTTGAAGAAATGTTGTAATATCTCTCGTTCTGTCTCATCTTCTCACAGGTTTTACCCGCCAACCCTGAGGAGTCCTGGCAGGTGTACAGCTCGGCTCAGGACAGCGAGGGCAGGTGTGTGTGTACGGTCGTCGCACCGCAGCAGACCATGTGTTCACGAGATGCCCGCACCAAACAACTCCGCCAGTTACTGGAGAAGGTGACCTCCTGACCCACAATGCTCTATTGATTAGCCCTTGGGAATCACATTACTTTTGTAAAGTTGCCAAAGACACTGAATCTATGACAACCAGAGTCTGGAGTTTTCCTCCAAAGATCAAAGTGACCTAGAGGCATGCGCCTAACAACACAGGCAACAATATCATTCATATCCAAATACTCTGAGTTAATGAGTTCCTCTGGAACAAGGCTGGCACAAAGGCAAACAGACTTTCTTCAGAAAGACGACGATGCAACTCCTCGGACACATCAATCATTAGCAGATGTGGAATAGCTGCAGAGGTCACTAGATTTGTTATATATTCATGTTCAGAGTCGATATATTTAGATGTTTCTTATCGTATATTAGATTAAAAAAAAAATTGTAATGAAAGAAATTTGTAAGGAAAAAGCAAGAATATTGCATTTTTGTTCAAGAGAACATATATATATATATATATATATATATATATATATATACTGTTAATTTGACATTAATATTTAATTTCTATATATAATATTATATAAGTTTAATATAGTGTGTGTGTGTATATAAAAAATAATAAGAATATATATATATATATATATATGCCTAATCACACCATGTGAGTTTTCCAATTTACAAATAATAATAATAATAATAATAATAATAATAATAGTAATTTAATAAAATGTGTTTATAAACAAAAAATATTAAATATTTAGTACCTGTGTGTTTTTAGGTGCAAAATATGACACAATCAATCCAAGTATTGGACCAGAGGACTCAGAGGGACCTGCAGTATGTGGTGAAGATGGAAGATCAACTTCGTGGCCTGGAGACTAAATTCAGACAGGTGGAGGAGAACCACAAACAAAACATCGCCAAGCAGTACAAGGTAAACACACAATTAAATGCAAGCAGTGCACATATTTTACATATATGCACACATCGCTCCACACTATCACACATGAACAAACTGCAGATTGCATGCACACCTACAGTATAAATGCTTGTGTGATTTTTTCTGAAATGTGCAGACATGTCTGATTTGATCAAAACAATTAATTAACTTTTGGTCAAATGCAATATTTGCATTGTTGTGCAAAAAAATTAAACATTTGTTTTTACTGAATTAAATATGATTCTATTATTATAATAACATATAATAAAAAAGCAAGAAAAATAAAGGATCTGCACATTTCAGTTTTTCTATAATATAACAGTCCAAAACATCCCATGAACCACATACCTGACACATGCATGAAATATAATTTTTGTTTGCACTTTGTAACACAAGTCTGAGTACATGTGCGAGTACATGTGTGTGTGTGTGACTGTGAGAGCACGTGAATGTGTTAGCTAGGTTAGCGAGTTAGCTCCCTGTGCTGAGTGTGTTGTTTCTTGCTTGCAGGGCTAACTATAAAGACATGATAGGAGAGCCAGAGGCCAGAAGAGGCAGGTCTAACCCACGATTGGCTGAAGTGGGCCTCAATCATGCTGTTTATGTCACGATTCTCATATTCTATTCGACATTAGCTGTAAGAAACACTCCTCCCCCTCCCTTATCCAACCACCAATCAGATCTCCTCCTGCATGCTACTCTAAAGAATTGTTACATTTTATTTATATGATCTACATTATTTAGTTTCATTGCTATATTGCTATTATTACTACTACTACTTCCATTATTATTCTCATCTTTGCTAGTATTGCTTAAGTTTTCATTATTATTATTATTATTATTATCTCTTATTATTTGTCACTATGAGTCTTTGGTTTTTGAAATAATATGCGTTTTTGGAAGTAAAGAATTTAATCTTAACATCACATTGTTGTATGTGAGTTGTAATTTCAGCATGTGTCCCTTTCTGCTGTTGCATTCTAAACGACAACTAATAAAGTCTTTTCCCAATTGTTTACCGTGTTCAGAGCGCTTGATTTCGCCGATAAATGTTTGTAAATATATTATTTTTTATACGGATATGAGTAGTTTTACTGCAGCTTGGCCTCTGGTCTCTCACTGGCTCTACAAGCACACACACACACACAAAGACTCTTAAAAATAAACGTTTTTAATGTTGTTGTTTTTTGAAGCACTTCAGCAAAGAATCCTCTTCTTAAAAAATATCTCAGGGTTCTTGAGGTGCCGCATTAAATGTAAATTTTTATTACAACAGAAGTTCTTAAATATTAGCATCCATTGTTGTTAAAGTGCATCAGTACATACACTAAATGGCCCAAAGTATGTGGACACCTTTTAGTTAAAGGATTTTCATCTACAATATCACTTGATGTATAAAATCAAGACTACAACCAATATAGTCTCCTTACCTTTTGAAAAAGAAGTTCACTTTTGGCTTACCTTGATAAAGGGCATGTATTATGGAAATATTACACTTTAGAAAATACTTAAGTGTGAACTGAACTGAACTGAATAATATGTACAAGATACGTGTGCTTTAGTATGTTAGTCAAAACATTGAAATCAGTGTATTTCTTTAAAGCACAGCAAAAGACTTGAAATGTTCTTTAGAGTAGAACTTTTTATTTGACCTTATAAGTGTACTTACATGTTAAGAAAATCACCTGTAACAATTATCTGCAAGTACAGTTTTTTAAAAATATACTTTTAAGATTTGAAGTAAACTATAAGTGCACATTCAACACAATTAATAAAATTTATTTAATTCAACACAAAATGCACACTTCTTTTTCACAAGAGCAAACGAGCGTTTATAGCAAAACGGGACCTTATATATAATATAATATTATTTAATGAGCCTTCTGGTGGGGACAAGACCTGAACTCTTACAAAAGACCTTTGTGACCTTTTTCAGTCACCCAACATCAATACCTGACCTCACTGATGCTCAGAAACAAATCGCTGCATCCATGTTTCTGCATCTAGAAAAACCTTCCCAGAGGAATAGAAACTGTTACAGGAGCAAAAGAAAGACTAGATGCCCATTCACACCAAAACTGATTACTAGCATCCACACCAACGCATGATAACACGTTTTGTCATCTGCCACTTTAAATGCTTTAGCTTTTTAAAGTCAGGTGAATTCTGATTGGTTGTCAATGTTTTTTATCGTCCATCAGCTAGAAAAATTGTTCTGAAAGTGATTCAAACGACATAGTTTCTTTGTGCCCTTATTATTATCAATGTGGTGTTGCCTCTGCCATTCTTTTAAAACTAGAACGTTATCTTTATCATTATAGTTTTATCCACGGTGTGAACGGGTCTTAACTCATTGTAAATTGTTTTAAAATTAAAGGACATTGGTGTGGTGTTTAGATGTCCACATACTTTGAGGCAGATACCAATGGTGGTAAAACCCATTGAAACGTTTATTAAGAGTGTCGAGATGAACAAATGCACATATTAATGTACACACAACAGTATTCAACACCTAGATTGTTCAATTCAGCGTAGACAGCAAGGGTTCAGACAAGTTTCAGAACACACAGTAAGCAAGACTTCCCAATGCTCCCACTTTACGTATTTGCAGGCCATAAAGGCAAAAATGGCAGAGCTGCGTCCACTGATCCCCGTACTGGAGGAATACAAAGCAGACGCACGGCTGGTTCAGCAGTTTAAGGAGGAGGTGCAGAACTTGACGTCCAGCCTCAGTCTCCTCCAGCAGGAGATGGGAGCCTACGACTACGATGACCTGCACTCCCGTGTGGTTAATCTAGAGGAGCGGCTACGTGCGTGCATGCAGAAGCTTGGTAAGACACACACAGTCAACAAATACTTATCTTTCTTTTACCAAAAACATGATAATGGATCAGCATTGTTTACTGGTCCTGGAATTCCAGGTACAGTGCAAAATAATGTGTTGATCACCATAAAAAAATGATGATTAATGGAGCCAATCTGCAACTGTTAAAATAATATCACAGCCACAAGATGTAAACTATTAGTGTATACATTAGTTTTTTTTTTCTGTGAAGAACAATTTTACAACTTGCTTGCATGACAACAAATACATCCATGAATATTACAATGTAAAATGCTTTTTCGACTCTCTGCGCACAGAATAAAAATAAGAATTAATGAATTATAATGAAAGAATGGAATTATAGTGATATAGAAATTAAGTCGAATCTGAACCTAAATTCACCGTCTCTCTGATTCACTCTAATCTGATTCTTAAAACACTTTGTCTGCCATTTCCCAATGATGAAGAACAATCTCAAACGAGATCTTTTTAAATTGTTTGTTCTTCCTGTTGGAACTTTTGCTTACGTCTGTCTCCTGCTTCTCAGACATTTCTCCTGAGGAAAGGTCATGTGTCTCCTCGAGGGCTTTCAGAGATCTCAGGATCTCAAACCCTGTTGGATTTGACCAAAAGTCTGTAATCAAACGTTTCAGATTTCAGTATTTCTCATCCATTTCTGCAAAGTTCAAATGTTCTGAGCTGCTCTCCACATGAATTTTACAGCTCTGTATTCTTAATGTATGTCAACTATTCTCTCATTAGGGTCTGTTTTAGTTTAGCACAAACATCTGAGATGTAGCTGATACTTAAATGAAGCACAACTGAGAACTCAGTTCAAGTCTCTTGAGCTATAAATGAGTAAAATTATGCATTCATTATCACAGCTTCAATTTCCCAGCATCCACACAGTTTCTGGAAGAGAAATCTGGGCCAGTTTTACTGTACGATCAATATGGCTTTAAGACAACTGACTGATCTCTCCTTTCACACACACACACACACACACACACACACACACACACACACACACACACACACACACACACACACACACACACACACACACACACACACACACACTTGAGCTCATCCATGTGTGTCGCTTCTGATGAATATGAAACACTTACAGGAAAACTACATGAATTTCACATATTCCCATGCACATTTCATCCCACATGTGACATGAATGAATTTGTTTTTTTGAGGACAGATGTATCTGTTACTGTTCTAAGCAATCAGATTTATAGCAAAAATCTTTTTTTTTTTTCAGAAATGTACAAATCTAGTTCACTATTTCACTAGTTCAATATAATTCCTCAAATGCCATTTTGATGTGATCACATAAGATTAAACAAGAACACAAGAATTTAAAGGGATAGTTCACGCAGAAATGAACTTTCTGTCATCAGTTACTCACCCTCATGTCGTTTTCCTATGGAAGTCAATGGGAACCACCAACTGTTTGATTACCAGCAATCTTCAAAATATCAAAAATCTTCTTTTATTTTTAACATAAGAGAGCAACATATTCTGAAACATATTCTAATAATTTTTATTCACTACTTAGATTTTTTTTACAGCCTATATATTGACAATAATGAATCAGTAATGATGTACAATGTGTGAGAGGGTTGTGCATTTTTCAGCAGATGTGTCTGAAATATTAGAGAATCAGGGCTTTAGTCTAAAGATAGTAGCGTAATAATTTAGTCCTGTATCTCCCTCCAGATAACAGATTACAGCTCAATGTGTTAATCTCAAGCGTGTGTGTGTTGAATGGCTGAGGCTGAGCAGGAAAATACACACACACCACGGTTATTACTCACCACAGGATGTCAAAAAACATAATTTTTATAATTATCTTGCAGTTTATCTGTATATTATATTCTCTCTCCGTCACACACATGAAAACCTTCATATGTATTCCCATATTATCAATGAAGACTTTTTCTCTCTCTTTTAGCTATGAAAGCTCATAATGAAACTGAGTTTGACTCAGTTAAAGTCATTTAATCATAACCTTCACTCCAAGATATAAGATTACCACAGTAATAATGACTGAATCATACTCATCATAACATTACAGCATTTAATCTCATTAAACTCATTAAACTTGTGTGATTATAAGCTTCTCGTTAGAAAGTGTGTGTGTGTTTATGTGCGCAATTATATATGTGTGTTGTGTTTCCTACAGCGTGTGGTAAGCTGACTGGCATTAGTGATGCAATCACTATTAAAATATCCGGGTCTCGGTTCGGATCCTGGATGACAGACCCTCTCGCTCCTGAAGGAGACACAAGGGTGAGTGTAAATGCACAAACATACATATTTCCCAATTTTAGACATATATAAATGCAACCAGACATGCGATATCATTCAAAAGATGGGGTTAGTAAGATGTTATGTTTTTGAAAGAAGTCTCTTTTGCTTACAAAAGGTGCATTTATTTGAACAAAAATAATAGTAATATTTTGAAAAATATTATTACAATTAAAAATATTTTTTTGTATTGAAATAAATTGTAAAATGCAATTTATTCTTGTGATGCAAAGCTGAATTTTCAGCATCATTCTTCCAGTCTTCAGTGTCACATGATACTTCAGAAATCATTCTAACTTGCTGATTCGCTGCTCAAGAATTATTTCTTATAAATGTTGAAAACAGCTGTGCTTTTTTTCTTCTTTCTTTGATTAATAGAAAGCTCAAAAGAACAGCATATTTTGTAATGTTACAAATGTCTTGACTGTCACTTTTGATCAATTTAATGTGTCCTTGCATTTTTGCATTTGTTAGTATTTGTGTATAATGGTAACTTACTTCTGGAAGACAAACAGGATTCATTTCTGAGATTCATTAACATGCAGATAGTGGAGGATACCTGGTTATGTTATGCCAGGAATAAAAACCCACAAGCACATAGCTGCCGGCAACCACTTTATAACCACATTGCTTTATAACCATAAAGAAAAAACAAACCTAAAATGCAAATAGACATGCTTAAGAAAAAGCCACGTCCTATATTGACATACAGTATACACAGAGAAGAGTTAAAATGCACAATGAAGTTCTTTGCCCTAAAGGGACAAAGTCGTGGCCTAGTGGTGCTGCCCACTGCTCTGGGTGTGTGTTCACAGTGTGTGTGCGTGTGTGTGTGTGTTCACTGCTGTGTGTGTGGACTTTGGATGGGTTAAAGAGTGCAGAGCACGAATTCTGAGTATGGGTCACCATACTTGGCTGTATGTCATGTCACTAATGCCATTTCAGCTAAAATCACATGATCACTGTGCAGTAGATTGGTTTATTCAGATGATTTGTCTTACTGTACAGGTGTAAAAAAAAAAACATGATTCTTAGAGAGTTATGACTTATAAATGCTCCCACGATTCAAAGCTTTGCCTTTTATTCTCCTTTGACACTTCTTATTCTTTTATTCTTTATTTTGTATGCAAGTTTAATTTTACACTATCATTCCAACAACATTTACAAACAGTTTGTGAATCACTTGGAATAAAATAACAAAAAAGAACTCGTTTGTAACAACCATTCGTTGGCAAGTTTACTTTTACATTGTTTATCACTCTAACAACATTTATGAACAGTTTGTAAACAGTTTTGGTGGTATCGCATTACAAGCTACATGGGTTTAGATTACTTTTTTTCAAGTAACTAGTAAAGTAAAGCATTATTTTAAAATTTACAAGAAAGTGTCTGATATACTTTTTCAAATAAGTAATGCAAACTCTCATTTATTTACTGAAATCTGTCCTGTCCCAATGTTGGAAGAAATTTGGAGTGAGGTACAGAGGCACTTCCTTCAGCCTGAGGCTAATTAATTTCATTAGGCATCAAAGGGCCTTTACAGTTGCCAAAAAAATAACTTTTGTGATTTTTGTTAATAAATTGAATAATCAAGCACAGTTGCCCAGGTGACAAAAAGTAACGCAAAAGTGCATGCATTACTTCTCTATCACAATTCGATACTTTTTGGTTAAACACAATATTGTAATGCATTACTTTTAAAAGTAAGTTTACTCAACACAGTTTGTGAATCACTTGGAATGAAATAATAAAATAAAATAAAAATCAACTTGTAATAACCATTTGTTTGCAAGTTTACTTTTACACTGTTTATCCTTCAATCAACATTAATAAACAGTTTATGAATCACTTGGAAAAAACAAAACAGTTCAAAACAAATATTTGTTTGCGAGTTGAACATCCGTGGAGTTGAAGCCAGGTCACTAACTCTCACAGTGCCACGAGGGGAAAATAAGCGAGGCCAAATAATTTTCCACTCGTCCAGATGTGAAGTGCTCCAGTGGGGCTCGTAATGGAGGCCGCCGAGGGGCTTGTGATAACGGCTGGAGGTTAAGAAGGTGGAGGATGAATGAGGGCAGCTGGAAATAAGTGTGAAATGTTCCTGATGGCCTGTGGGTATAAGCCGATTCTTAGCCTAATCATCTCTCAGACATTTGTGAAAGTGTGAAAAAGGTTTTTGGTGATGTTGGATGGCAAAGCAGAAGTGCGCTATAACCTTTGACCTATTTATCTGTCAGATTGCACAACATTGTGGTTAAAGATCTGGGCCGGTTACCAAACGTTATAGTATCGAACCCACATGGGCTGATCTATGAGCCATCAGCATTGCACCGTGGCCAGGTTCTTAACCTCAGGTTGCAAGCGAATGTTGTTGCTAAATGACAAATTGGCAATTAGTAGTTGGCATCCCAGAGCTGCAAATGCTTCAACTGCTGCATTTGTGAGAAGTTTCCCAGCATATGCAGGTTTCCAGTTCTCACTGATGATAACAAAACTTGAAGTGAATTGAACTGAATAATGACACTATGAACTGAACCGAATCAACATTGAACTGATTTGATCTGAATAACGACACTGTCTTCAGTAGAGCTGCTTTACAGCAGAATTTGAACTGGTCTCATATTTGATAAAGTTTGCATCATCTGTTATTTTCCTGTGTATTATTGTAAATCTGCTAGATGCTAGATGCTAGGAAGCTCAAGTCCTTCTTTGTTTCACAAGCATATCTTCTGTTTTGCCATTCCATTAATGACACTAAAACATAAAATGGATAGATGCAGTCTTAAAAGCTGGCTGCGGTGCTAAAAAAATAAAATAAAATACCAACACCTGTTCAGTGTTCACTAACTATTAACTGTAGTTCACATGCTATTGTCTAGATCTTCATGCACCAATTTTTCATCCAAAATTAACCGTTATTACTATATAGCTATTATTGAAATTTGTCACCTTTTTTGTATTAAAAACAAAACACTAAAAACTAAAATAAACAAGATATGTAAGTGAATAATAGAAGTGAATTTTGGTATCAAAACATTATAATGTACAATTTGAAATTATATTCATTTTAAGATTTGCTATAATTGCATTCAACAATGTTAGAAATATATATATATATATAAATGGATCTATACAAAAATAAAAATAAAATTGTATTTGCCAATAATTATTACCAATATATTGTCAGTGTTGGGAAGGTTACTTTGGAAATGTAATAGGTTACAGATTACAAGTTACCCTATTTAAAATGTAATAGTAGTGTAACTTTTTTAATTACTTTAATAAAGTAATGTAACTAATTACTTTTGAGTACATTTTGATTACTTTTATAAATTTATAATGAATGTTAATTTGCAACTGTTAATCATCTTCAACCATTTTACACCATGCAGGTTTAACCTTACAGTAGTGCTCAATACTGTCAGACTTTCACCATCCTTCATCACCTGAATTAAGATGATCACATTTGAACACATCCACCACACAATCAGACTTTAGTACTGCCTTTTACTTAGAGATTGATCTGAAGTTCAAAGCAGATTTAAAATCAAAAGAAATAGTTTATAGATACTGTTTTTAAACCAAATCTTTGCATAACTACAGGCATCTAACTGCATCTAACAATGGTTTGGGGAAAAATAGTTAATAAAAAAATAAAAGCATATACATCAACTCAAATATGGTTATCTAATATGCATGTGTCCTATTTTGTGTACTAAACTCCTGAAACATTGGTGTCTTTTTGAAACACTGCTGTCTCTTTGTATATGATATGATGATAGTTTCTCAAAATAAGTAAAAAATGCTCATGAAGTGACTGTTCTAGAGATTAATTTCCATGAGGGGCGGACTGGGAAAAAAATAGGCTGGGAAATCTCCCACTCATACACCCACAACCCATTCTGAAACATGGACAACCCTATTATTATTTTTTTGGACCTGACATGAAAAAATGTGAATCCTTAGGTTGGGGGACTTGCAACGTAATTAAGAGTTCTCTCCTGAACTGCACCTTCACTTCCATTATCCATCCATCTCTCTCATGACTTTAATACTGAAGATTTTTATTTGACTTTTACCATGTTTTGTAAGTGCAATTTTGTTTTTTTGGCAAATGAATTACCACTTGTATTTATTTTTACTACAAATTCCATAGTTAAACCACGGTTAGTGCCATACCATAGGCTATATTAATTTTCCTAAGGGTTGTGTTTTTGTATCCACTAGCTCCCCCTAAACCTATGATAAAATATGATGATTTATCTGCTAACTTACTACTGTAACATTACAAAAGATAATAATGACGTCGTTTATACAGTATTTTGAGTGATTGCGAGCAATGTGCTGCTGCTTGACTAAGTAAACAAAGACAAAACTACATTAGCATCTTTACAAGTGTACTGACCTACTTTTGATTTATTCGTCCTAAATGTGGCATATTGCGTCCGCGTTATAGGCTGAATTCCATTTTTATGACTGGATTCTACGAATGTGTTTTCCGCGTCTCGGAGATTATGGGCCATATGTCTTAGTGCAATTTGGGAAAGAAATAAGCTGTATGTGGATGTGTGTAAATATTCAAATGTAATCCTCTTTGTAATCGTTACAATTTTCATAAGTAACTGTAATTTAATTACTCATTTTTTCTTAGTAACTGTAACTGATTACTGTTACATTTATTTTGTAATTAAATTACGTAACGCCGTTACATGTAACTAGTTACTCCCCAACACTGTATATTGTGCACCCAGAAAGGATGATTTTGCTTAATAAAATGTCAATTTAATGACTATTTGTGTGCTTAACAATTATCTTTAAGGTCGTCTTATATTATGATTATAGTTGTGTAACACTTTAGCTATGGCTACATCAACAATTTAGTTTAGCTTTGTATCTTACTGCCAATAATCTTACAATTAAAAAATAATAAATAATAAAAAAAAATTAAAATAATAATAAATGTTCACCAACCACCAATTTTGCAGTGTACAGCAGACTGGAAAATATTAAAGAACAACAAATACTCCAATACAGAACAAAAAAATAAAAGAAAAAATATTAGAGCCCACTGTACTCATATTAGATCTTTGATTTAGAAACAACACACTTTCACCACAAAATACACAATTACAAACCCATTATAGTGATGCCTTGCACAAGATAGTCCATCCAAGCTTCATAAACGCAGTAGAGCAATTTTAAATCATAGAACATATAACCTTCGTTCACACCCACAGACCTGGTTTTAGCACTCCCCCCTTCCTCTTATTCTGTTTTTGTCACACTTTGGGTTGGAGGCTCTTGTTCTCAAAGATTGATGAGACCGTAGGCTGTATGTGTGAGACAGGCAGAGCGTGGAGAGAGAGAGAGAGAGAGAGAGAGAGAGAGAGAGAGAGAGAGGTGTGTGTATGTGTGGGAGTGAACAATAAGCAATATCTCAGAGTGGTTTTTGGCTCTTCAAAGATAAAAAGCTTTGGCAGAGTAGCGTGTTGCTGTCAGAAATATCAAGCAGAGATGGAGCAGCATTCATGCTCTGCGTGAGCATAACGTTAAAGCCAGAACAAACGCCCTGTGACTGACCAGAATGTGGTCAAATATTAATGCCGTGTTCTATATTCTGATCAGATTCCAATTTGATTTCCAACTTCTGACCATAAAGATTCTCAGAAGTTGATGCATACAGAAATAAAATAGCAATGTTACCAGAGTTAAAGATCAACAAAAAAATAGTCCTGGCATCCAAATTCCAAAGGACAAGCTAATATTTACACTGCATGTATATGATTATCAGAGATGATTATTTACTGTGTTTTACACACTCACACTATGCCTTGCAATGCAGGTTTTATTAAAATGTAATGATAAAAAAAATAAATAATAATTAACAACTTTTGAACTGTAGTATATATTAGCTATATTTTCTCTCTTTGCAAGCTATACAACACAAACCCAAAGTTTTAGATGGAAATGTGACCAGATCCTGGCCCGAAAAACATCTGTTGGGGAAAAAAAAGGTTTATTGTGTTATTTTGGTGTTGGTGCGCTCAGCTGATTCTTGGCACTTCCTTCTACTTTTGGGATTTTATGTCACCACCTCTGTCCAGGACTCACTCACTGAGAGTATTACCACACAGTCATGTGTAAAGATGCTTTGGAACAGGTTATAATGTGAAAAATGCTGTTAAAACAGTGAAATCTAATCAAATGTTAGTGGTGCAGCTGTGCAGTTAACAACTGTGGATTTCAAAAGAGGTAAATGTTGTGCAGTATGTTCAAACATGCAGAAGAGAGAGTGAGTGTGTACGTTGATATATACAGTAGATGTTGTTTACCGCCTCGTGCCTCATAGAGAGCACACAGACGTCCCGCTGGGCTGCAAGGCTCTGGAATATTCCGTAAGCATGACTGCTCTATCTTTCCATTCGCTCACCGAGAGACAGAAGCCCCAGCCATGCATGTCGCTTTTATCCGGAATTATCTGGAATTATCCCCATAGGGTTCGTAATGCCTGGCACACAGCAACTTCCTGGCTGTCAGTTTTCACCGCCTGCGTTCTGCCACAGCTAGGGAAGGATGGACACCTTCAGTCTGAAATTTAATTAAGACCTCGCTGAACATGTCCTTCTGTGCTGGCAAATTAATGCTAGAACCAAAAAATCTAATGCAAGCACAAGCAAAATAAAGAACAACTTGACCCACTTCGATTGATCGTTGAAAAGATTAGTATAAGCTTCAGTACTTCTATCTATCCATCTATCCATCCATCAATCCATTCATGCACCTATCTATCCATCCATTATCTACCTACCAACTTATAAACTTCAAGTTTTTTTAAACTACAAAATGTTCAAAGAAGGCTTCGTCAAGCCAACATTCAAAGTTTAAAGTTTATCTTGATAGACGTTAAAATCTGAATTTAAATTGAAGTTCCTGTTTGCTACCTCATATTTATTTCAAATTCAATTCAAAATAGAGCACAACTCTGATGAACATCTTAAAAAGATTAGATTCAATATCCATTCTGACAAACATCTGCTGCATGTTGTGTGAACATCCGGCAGGCATACTGTAGTTAAACAAATCCAAAGACTAATGCACTAATGCACATCTGGTCAACATACTTGTGTTACAGGGGTGTGTCTTATTAACTCAGTTCCTTGTATTGTTAGTTGTTTATATTGATCACTTACTCTCTCACTTCTGTCCAGGTGTGGTACATGGATGGTTACCATAACAACCGCTTTGTGCGCGAGTACAAGTCTATGGTGGACTTTATGATGACGGATAACTTCACATCTCACCGGCTGCCGCACCCTTGGTCTGGGACGGGTCAGGTGGTGTACAATGGCTCCATTTATTTCAACAAGTTCCAGAGCAACATGATCATCAAGTTTGACTTCAAGACGTCCACCATAAGTAAATCTCAGCGTCTGGACAATGCGGGCTTCAGCAACACCTACCACTACGCCTGGGGCGGACACTCCGACATCGACCTCATGGTGGACGAGGGTGGGCTCTGGGCCGTCTACGCCACCAATCAGAACGCGGGGAACATCGTCATCAGCAAGCTCCACCCTCTCACCCTGCATATAATCCAGACCTGGACGACCAATCACCCAAGGCGCAGTGCTGGGGAGTCGTTTATGATTTGCGGGACGCTCTACGTGACCAACGGCTACTCGGGAGGGACGAAAGTCTACTACGCCTACCACACCAACTCCTCGACATACGAATACATCGATATCGTTCTGCAGAACAAGTACTCGCACATCTCTATGCTGGACTATAACCCACGAGATCGTGTACTGTACGCTTGGAATAATGGACATCAAGTCCTGTACAACGTTACGCTTTTCCACGTCATCCGCTCGGAGCAACTGTAACCTTGCAGGATTTGGTTGGGAGTATCTGAAGACAATCTTTAGGAATGTTCTTAAACATATTGTTACAAAAATGCTATGCTGAATGAAAACTAAACCTGAATAACAGACATGTGAATGGAACATAGGACACAAGATCATAAACAGATGCCAAAATAAATAAACAAAGCCACGCCTTTCTGTTTTTTACAAAAGGACTTTACTTTATAGGACACAGTCTGATCAGATGTTTTCCAGTAGCACTAAAAAGACATTTGTCCATGCTTTACTGAACACTGAAATGAAGGGAACGTTGGTATTAGTTACAGACTAGTAGTCCACACACAAACTCATAAACCGAGCATGTGCAGGAAAACCGATGGTGCTTCACTTGGCATACTAACATGAACGTCTTACCAGTTTATGCACTATCCTATGTCCAAACTGTGTGTGTTGCAGAGCTCATTTCTATAGGTAATATGAAAAAATATGATTGGCTGAAGGCGCTGACTGTTGAAAGCTTGTAAGGTTTTACTTGAACTTCTCTGCGATTAAGATCTGTAGTTGGACCATATCATGATATTTTATAATGACCTACATGTATGTAGCACCTGAGAACAGACCAAAGCGTGCTATTAAAGTCAACATGAAATCACACATTCCTTGTCTTAATATGCACAATTACTGTAACTTGCTCCACCTCTAAAACAACCTTATTTTTCGGATGACATTTTCAGCTCCTCCATCGAACACATCCATAATTCTGGTCATATTTTACAGTGCAATCAATTCCCAATGGATATAATCAAGTCTCGTCCCATGTTTTTCTTGTCGAAGATCCTGTTAACACAGAAACACATAATTTCATGTTGACTTTTGACCTTCTCTGGTAAGATTATCACCCTTCAGGATACTGATACTCACATTGTTATGCTTGTAAATGGATGTCAACTGCATCTGCATCATGATTGCTATGTACGATACACCAACTTCAAATAACAAATGAGCCGGTTTCAATCTTACTCCAATTTAGTCTCTGTGCTGGTGATTTCTTGTAAAATGATTTCTTTAGTTTTGCATGAGCAGGTGTGCTCAAAGGAATGTTTACCTGTGTGATGCTGTACATGACAGATTTGGGATTAGGGATGGAGGGAGGGAGGGAGGGAGAGAAGTTGGGGATGGTTATAGTCTCTAGCAACCTGGGAATTAAAAAAAAAGAGATGCTTGTTTATATCTGGTTTGTTTCGAGTGGCTTGTTTCTTAACGCCCATCGTTGATTTTGTAGATTCACCATTTGATGTTTTTGTAATTTACAGTAATACCGTCTGCTTGAGCAATGCTTCAATGTTTTTGTTTTAGTTTGTTGGCATTAGAAAGTCACATTTCTGTCATGAAACCAAAAAAAAAAGATCCATATCAGAATGTAAAATGACCCTAAGTCGCTTTGGAGAACATCTAAAATATGAATATGAAACTATAACATCCTCAAGCAGTCTAATATATAATGTAATCATTTTAACAAGGCTCATACTGTCTTATGAAGATAATTAGCCGAAGCTAATTCCAGCTTTCATTCTTTTTGCGCTTTGCTGGATGTGTGTTGTACCCGCAATACGATGATTCTTATCAATAAAAGAGGATTTATATCCTGATGTCATCATTTGGTATTGATCTCTGAGTGTGTTTCATTATGGGGTCAAGGTTTCACCCTGGACCAACCTTGTTGAAAGAAACTAGCACAAAAACGAGCTATGGGATGCTGGTTTGTGCTCATCAAAAATTATGGCTTTCTATTTCATATTTGTAAGCATATGTCTGACAAATTTGAATGTCTATGTGGTAAAACATACAAGATTGGACGTGGTTATGAGGTTCCTAAAACATTGTGAAAATACATACTACACTAACAAACACCTGACATCTGTTAACTATGTAGGATACCAAAAATCATTAAAACAACCTCTTCACAACAGCAACACGCTGCACTTGCTATGATCCCACATGGGGCACAATGTAGCAGCGGCTAGCTCAACTAAAACACTGCTGAGCAGTGCAAGTTTTTGTCTTTTCTGTTGAGTGCTCCAATTATGTTACAATGATATACTATACAGAAACTTTCTCACCCAAATGTAAGTGGTAACCAACACAAATCACATACTGCCATCTACCAGGAGTGGAATGGAAGGAGCAGAAACTAACTCTAAAGAAACAGTAATGATTTTAGAAAGGGCCTTTAATTAATATTGATTTAAACTTGTTTATTCCAAAAACAAAACCATTCCATCCCAAATGAAGATGCTAATATACAAATGTTAAGGCAGTGAACTGTGGAAATACATTATTTATCAATGTCAGATTAAAAGACAATTAGAACAAATGTTAATTATGTGTCAATCTTTCATATATATAAATCTTAGTCTAAATCCTGCCATATATTTTTTACTGTTTAACTAGGAAATGCTTCATCCCTGGAGCCAAATGAATAGCAAAAGTAGCTTTAAAAAAAAAAAGCAAAAGAAAAAAAAAACATTTCATCAAAATTCCAGAGGAACGTTTCACCTTCTAAGTTAATATTGGAACTGAAATGGGCAGTAATGCAGTGAGCAGATCCAGCTGCACATGAATATAATAGACCTGAGGCAATGACTCCTCGTGTCCTTATCAGAATATGACGGGACATGGGCAAAATAGCATTAGACGTTCAGAATGACAAACTATAATCTCTCTGGAAACGGCCCTGAAAAGTCGAACACTTCCTTCTGAATCTCTCTCTTCCTTTCTTTTAAGAACTCTTTCCATCTCCATTTAAAGAGCGTTCTCATCTCTCTCATGTGGGGTTTAACAGTCTCTCTCGGTAAAGCATAACAATAAATCTTCAATCTGCTAATTCCTCCCTTCCCCCTTCTCTCATCCTTCCTGTTTCTTCTACCCCCCTGTAAGTTTTCTCTCTCGCTCTCTCTCTTGGAGTAAGCTGCTCACTGTAAAAAAAAAAAAAAAAATTACGGTAAAAAACCGGCAGGTGTGGTTGCCGGTATTTTACCATAAAAAATACAGTAGGCAGTAGCAAATAGTTTTAACTTAAACTTTACAGTACAATAACTAATGTTAATATACCAGGCTATTGAAGTACTGAAATCTGTTTTGCACCTTTGTAAAACACTGATAACCAGCAAATTCAGGTGGTGATGAAAAAGTCACATGATGAACCAAAGCCCATCTCAAGCAGCTTTTAGACAATAAGGTATATAGAAGGTGCACAGTGTCATTCACACAAACATTAAACACCATCATGGTAACACACATGAAACTGAAATAATGCAATAAACATTCATTTAACAACATTAGGTCTAACACACATCCCTAATATGAAACTGATAAGAAAAAGACATCAAATTTGAAATGTAATGCAAGGAATTCCGTGAATGTCAATTTATGGTTATTCACTGTATATAGTAGGCGAATTTACCATTAACCATTTAACAGGTTTTTATTGTAGCATTTTTACAGTATTTTTCTGTTAACAGTCTTTTACAGTGTGTCCACCCTGTGATCCTCTCCTCTCCCTCCTTCCCTTTTTCTCTCATTTGATGTTTCAGTCGATGAATAAATGATTGTTTCTATTCTGAGCTGCTCGGTCTGGGAGAAACGGAGAGACTGAACAAAACACAGGGTGAAATAACAGACTCTTGCTGTGTGAAACAATGCACCGTCGTTTGGACTGAATCAATCTACATCCTAAACAGGGCTGAGATTCTTCTCTCCAGCTCAGCTCTTCATCAATCACTCTTTCTCTCACCTTTTTCTCTCTCTGCCAGCCAGTTACGCCATGGATGTTCCACTTGTGGCCCACTGGCCAAATACGCCCCGTCAATCATTTTTATTCAGCCTGATGACACACTAGAGCACTCTGTGTGCAAAACTCAACAGGCATCAATTATACTAGAGTGCTGCACATATTGTGACCATGTTTAAGGTCTTTCTGGAAAAAGTTCAGCAAACAGTTTATCATACACAAACTGTAACAATGTCATAATTTCATTTTAAAAATCTCACTGAAATTGTTTTTTTTTTTTTTTTTAATCTGGCTCTTTAAATGAAGTCGTACAGCCCTGACACGGACTGAATCCCGATCTGCATACTAGCCCCCCTTAGTATATTATCATTATATGTCCCAGATCATATGACTTTGAAAACAGGAAAGAAAATGTGTGGTACAAAAATGTGAACATTTCTTAATTTTCTGCTAGGCAATTTCATCATTAATTACAAAGTAACAGCAAGTAAAACATTGAATTATACATTACATGTTTAAGTAGAAGGACTGGAATCAAATTTAAAATAATGTAATCTCACAATATCATAATTATTTTCAGGAAATTAACCAAAATAATTTAGAAGAAATAATACCCTTTTTTAATTAATTTTTTCAGTGAATTAAATAATTTATTTAATTATTTTCTCTTTTGGTGAGCAAAAAAAGAAAAGAAAAAAAAGTATTTTATAAGAAAATAATAATAAGCTTAGCGAAAATACCATCAGAATTAAATGATGTTATAAAGTTAATTATGAAAATAACTCTATACATGCATTTGTATAGTTCTTACACAATACATATTGTGTAAATTGTTACAGTAATTAAAAGGAAAATAAAATAATTATTTAAATACAAATTTATTTAAATATGAAACAAATTCAAAAGTTGTAAAGCAGTCTTAAAAACACAATAGTCTCATTTATTTAGCTCAAGTCAGTTCAATGATTATTTATTTCAGTTCAATAACAGTGTCGATCTTGCTAAATTTATCCTATAAAGATGCTCTACAGAAGTTTTGTACTGTAGGGAGCCGTTGGGTATCCAAAAGTAAGGCTTTATTAAAAGCGTGGTCAGACAGGCAGTGTCAAAACAACAGCAAACAGTAATATCCAAGGCACAGGCAATAGGGTAATCCAATACACAGGCAAAGGTCAGGCCAGGCAGCAAACAATCAAAAAACAAGGAAACAGTCCAGGGTCAGAAACAAAGCAAGGAAACAGGAAACAAGGAAAAAAGGGAACACAGGAGAATACGAGAACAGGCTTAACAATCATCAACGGTGTGAGAGCGTGTGTGTGTGTGTGTGTGTCATGGCGGCGGCAGGTTCACACGCGGTTCCGCTGCACTAAAAATGTAACATCTACACCCGTCGTAGCTGCCGGCGAAAACGCAGAAAAGAGCCAGTTATGTTATTATCAGGACTAATCGCAATGTGCTTGGTTTCAACCTTGAAGTTTACATACAAAGCTGCTTTAAAAAGCGGTAAAATCCAAAACATCGGATGGCGAATCCATGACCCGACAAATGTTTGTCCTGAAAGTAAACATTTGTATACCACCTGGGCAAACTTTGAACAGTACAATCGCCCACTTTCTGACCAAGAGTGGATGTGCTTTCAGGCACAGGAGAGAGAGTTCAGGAAAACCCTGGATGTTAAACTAATTAATGACAGACAAATAATACAATTCACTGGAACTAACCCGCGTTACTGGACTAAACTTATAACCATCTTATCTGGAGTATACTACAGAAATGGATCTTATACAGCGACTCACAGAGATGGGAGACCATTAGGAATACCTTTGCTAAAATACACCGTAAGAATCCTTCGGAAATTCCCCCTCTGTAAAGCACTCTCACCGAGGCCCGACTCAGAGACGCGCACTGAATGGATAAATCAGCAGCTGCGCTACGTACGGGAAACCATCCAGCCGGCGCTCAACAAAGCGACAAATTCCAACAGTATGAGAGAACCCAGAGTGATAAGCGGAAACGAACTAGCCTATCTTTGGGAACACCGTAGGAGTAAGGCAATAGATATAATTCTAAACAAAAGCACTTACCCAGACCCCCCTCCTGCGATAAATGATATGAATAAAGTTTATGAGTATTATGCTGCGAAATGCCAACCAGCACAGTCACACCAACAGATGGGCAGTCCTCCGTGGTGCGGCGCTCTCGACCTGGAGGACCCGAAAGTTGCCCCCGTTACTTCGGACTTCACTGCAGAGGAGATCTCAAGCGTGCTTTGTAGTCTCCCGAACAACAAAGCATGTGGTGCAGATAGTGTGACTTATGAAGTGCTCAAGGCAACAAAACTATTTTCAATAATGACATTAACTCAGATTTTTAATGTCTGTTTAATTAACCGGAAAGTTCCCGATTCTTGGAAGGGAGCTATTATATATAGGATCCCCAAAAAGAATAACATTCCAGAAGATCCCTCCACCTGGAGAGATATATCACTGCTCCCCACTATATACAAGGTATTTATGAAGTGTGTTTTATGCCGAATTTTACCCTGGCTGGTGGAATCAGGAACATTGTCAACAAAACAAAAAGCATACATAGAGAGGCAGGGAATGAATGAGCATGTATTCTGTTTGAAGACTGCCATCGATGATTTTAAACATGAATCCTCCCGTTTCTATGCGGTATTTCTTGATTTTCGAGACGCGTTTGGCTCTTTACCACATAGCGTAATGCTTCATTCCCTTGAGGAAATAAAACTGCCGGAACAGTACATACATATAGTCAAGAATGTATATGACAATTCCTTTTTACAAGTGATTTGCGGACATCAACTATCGAAACCGATTAAACTTGAAGTTGGGATTAAGACGGGATGTCCCTGGAGCGCTGTGAACTTCATACTGGCCTTAAACCACTGGCTGAAATGGCTATGTCTCCTTGCCCCGCCTGGTATTACATCTCCAAACCCAGTTCAGGCTTTTGCCGATGACGTCCTCATAGTATCAAGAGAGGAGAACGTCATTACCAACATGCTGTCATACACCGACCGCCTTCTGCAATGGTCTGGACTCGAGGTTAAGAATAGTAAATGTGCGGTGTTCTACGAACGACGCAGCGGGGGTAATAGATGGTATAAGGCAAAGAGTGATCAGCCTCCATCATTCATAATGGCTGGAAGCACAATTAGAGTTTATTCAAGACACGAATCATACAATTATTTAGGACATATGTTTAATGTGGCAGGAGAATGGCACGAGCAAGTCAGTGATATCTGCAAAGAATACTCCAGCAGACTAGACTTGATAGATCAGTGTCCTCTACCGACCTGTATGAAACTCCAGGCCGTTCGAGATATAGCTCTTTCCAAGATTCATCATCTGTTTGCTAATGTCCACATTGCTAAAAAATATCTTACGGAGCTGAACAATAAGACCGTGCAGCTGGTAAGAAAATGGTTAAGTCTTAACACACACACAACAAGAAGTATTCTCTTTATGAATAAATCCGAAGGGGGACTGGGGATCCCTAACATTGAGTGGATTTATACAGCGACTAGAGTAAAGCATCTACTGCATATGTTGAATAACGATGACCCTACAGTTCGTGAAGTTGCCCGGGGCTCAATGTTGCTGGATCTGAGCAAACGTAAGGTCCCCTATGCTGCAGACGGAGAACCAGGTTTCCTCGGTTTCCGGAAGAAACCTAGCGGAAAGCTGGAGACCAGAGCTACGGGATTTGGAGTACGTTCGGATTGGCCCGATCTGAATGATTTGTGCCGCAATAACAACATACAGCTGAACTGGACACATACTGGCGGGGAGCAGGTGAATATCAGTCAGGGGCAGATTATGGATCCTAATGTGTATGCTGAGGCATCTATCCATCACACTGGAACCAGTGAGAGGTTGAATAGCCGGACGTGCAGGTATGAAATCCTCCAATACTTTCAAGCACAACAGCGTGATTACTGGGTTAACCTGCGTCTTCAAGAGAAACTTGCATGTCTGCAGAGCGCGGATCATACAGTCTCACACTCTGCGTTACAAAATTCAACCATCAACGAAGATATCTTAAAATTTGTTATTAAAGCTCGGCTTCAAACTCTCCCGACCAAATACAACCTCTCTTTGTGGTTCCCAAAACACCACGAACCATTCTGCTTACTACACAGCGATAAGATAATGGAATCCACAGCGCATATACTGAACGGATGCCCCGCGTTTAAAGGACTTTACATCGCGCGTCATGATCGCATCGTAAACATAACGGCTCAAGAACTGCGCAAAGTATCTGGACAAAGTGCAATACATACAAACAAAACTGTTAAAATTAGCTGGTTTTTAAACTTGAATGATAATAATATAAGCTCTCTTAGAAGTGTTCTCAGGGAATACCCAAACACTCCAGACATCGTAGTCATCAATGAACTTTCTAAGAACATTCTGATCCTGGAAGTGGGCTGTTGTTTTGATCTTTACATGGATTTGTGCTTTTCTGAGAAAATGTTAAAGTATCAGTCATTATGCTTTGGCAGTGTGTGGTTACAGGATCAAACTGATTATTCTTATTTTTGGTAGCTTGGGACATGTGCACAGATTATGTGTCAGAGGCTTGCAGATTGCTGGACTGAGTAAAAAGAGCTCTAAGCAAACAGCCAGATATTGTTCTGTGTCAGCAATCATAGGCAGTCTGCATGTTTGGAGAAGACGATGTCACCTTTATCCATAGCCTACTCTTTGAATGTGGTTGCAACTTGCATTGTCTTTATTGTCAGGTGAAACATAATAGGCTCTTTGTGAATATTTGGATGCTGTTGTTCTAATTAGTATTTGTCATTCCAAATAAAATAATCAAGTGTGTGCCATTCTTATAGTAGACTGATGAGGTGATGAGAGACAGGTGACTACAATTGGTGAGTGCTGATGAGTCTGGGCAAAGGATTGTGGGAAATGGAGTGAAAAGTAAAAGCCATGAATGAAATGCCCTCTGGTGGAGATCATGGGCAATCCAATGGAAAATCGTGACAAGTGTCATATTCAGTTCAATTCAATTCACATCAAGTTTTGTTTTGTTTTCATCCGACAGTATCAGTGCCATCAAATTAATAATTTTACTGAGTATCAGTTGTCTTTTAAAGCCCAACTAAGCAATCCAAAGGCGACAGTAGCAAGGAACCCAAACTCCATCAGGTGACAGAAATGGAGAGAATTTTTTTTTTTGTCTTATTTCGTACTTATAACACAAACACATAAGTTGCCAGATTTTACAAGTTTAATCTGGGCATTATGATTTTTGCCAGACTGCTGCCTGAGTAACACCTGCTCTCCTCATTATTCAAGAGGCCTCCAGATTGAGGCTCCTCTCCTCACGCACCTGTCAATCAGACAGCAGATGAGACAGAGCTGCTGAAATGAGCTGATGTTTATGCCACATCTGGATAAAAGCCATGGCCTCAGATGACACTGAACACACACACACACACACACACACACACACACACACACACACACACAAGACTTTTGTGTCCTGATTTATTTTTGGGAGAATAAATAAATAAATAAATAAATAAACCAAACAGCATGTCTGTGTGTGTGTGTGTATGCACATTATGTATATATACAACACATACACTATTGTTCAAAAGTTTGGGGCCAGTCTGGCTTTTTAAAGGAAAATATTACTTTTATCCAGCAAGGATGTATTAATTTGGTCAAAAAAGACAGTAAGGACATTGTAATGTAATGTTACAAAGGATTTCCATTTTATAGATGGAATTTCTATTTAACAAAGAACCCTGAAATAAAAAGTACTACGGTTTACACAAAAATATAAAGCAGCATGATGAATGAAAATAATTATAGGAAATTAAAAACAAAAAGTAGTTTAATTGTTACAAATTTGATTTTACGGAATAACATGTTAATTTCTATCTTTTTATTGTTGATCTGTATATTCCCCATCTGTCCTTCTGTTTTTTTTTCACCAAAGGATTGCTCTGCACCTAAACACACACACGTCTCTTTCTCTCCCTTAATGTGACAGACGCATCCATCTGTAGCTATGAATAATCAATGAACTCCATCTGTTCATATGAGACCTGAGGAAGAGAATCAACACTCTCACACCTAATGTTTACATTTCTCTGTACAGATGTGTGTGTGTGTGTGTGAGAGAGAGAGAGAGAGAGAGAGAGAGAGACTGTAGGCCATATTCTTATCAAAACAACTCTAAGTCAAAAAGATAAGCTGACAACATTAATTTTGAATATAATCAAATTTCAATTTCTTGCAAATTAGCTAATTAAAGGGGTCGTATGATGTGATTTCAAGTTTTCCTTTCTCTTTGGACTGTTACAAGCTGTTCATGAATAGATAAGATTTGTAAAGTGGCAAAGACTAAAGTCTCAAACCCAAGGAGATATTCTTTATAAAAGTTAGGAGTCAACCACACCTACACTGTTAACCCTTGCTGTATTTTCTAGGGTAAATAACTGTAAAATAGCCAGTGTTTTGCTGTATCTTCTGGGAACAGTATCTTACTGTTAAAAAACCTGGTAAGGTCAAACAGTGTACCTAAAACGGCTTATTTGCATAATGCATAATGAAGACCCTGTGTTTCACTGTGAAAGCAAAAACTACTTTGCTTTGCCTTCCAAAAGAGTACACAGCTAGAAATCAGTAGTTAAGCTGTATTTACAACACTGTTCCAGAACAGATCAACCCAAATATTCAGATGTGTACTACAATGCCGTCTGTTCTGACTCACAGTCTGTAAGTATGTATTTATATGTAAGGGATTTGCCACTGATGATTCAAACGTGAGTTTTGATCAGTGTACACTAGCGCTTGTTGTTTGTCGTTTCTCCGATCACAAATGCAGACATGGTTTTATGTTTACACAGTGCGATGCTACGCAACGCGTAAAAAGACGGTATAAGTCATTATAATCCGTAATTATGTCCCCACTGGAAGCAACAAATGTCTTGTTTGTATTACTGGTTTGTCTCATCACACTGGTGTTCTGACAATTTGTGCTACCCTGTCAGATTTTGCTACCTCCCATTAAAACAGATGGTAGCATAATTCGGAAGCAAATGTATTTGGCCAATCACAACACATTGGATAGCTGGCCAATCAGAGCACACCTCGCTTTTCAGACTGATGAGCTTTGTAAAAATCGACATGTTTAAGAAAGGCATAAACACATTTCCACATTACACCAAATACACAAAATAATGTTCTTTTTAGCAACATCACATGACCCCTTTAATCTACAGAGGAAGCAAACATTTACTCCTTATTTTCATATGCAAAATGTCTTGTGTGATGTTGTTTGTGTGTGAATGGATAGCTGAACCCTGTGCAGCATGTGTGTGTGTGTGTGTGTGTGCATGTGTTTGTGACGTAAATCAGTGATGTTCATCACAGACGATGGTAACAGAGACACGTCAGATACACAATAGCTGAAGCCACTGGCCACAGATGGTTCATTATGATTCCTGTGCATCAGACTCTGACATCATCTGTCCTCATCTTCATGGACCTGCCCGTGAATCACCAGATCCACCTGTCCACATCAGAGTTCTGTCCTATAAGAATGTCTACAGCTGCATTTGCACTGCCAGGCTTAACAGGCTTTTTTATTTTTATTATTAATGTCTGATCATTTTACAATCAGCCCCTGCCTGTCTGCTGAGAATTCTCCACACTTCACTAATTATTCTGGTTAAGCCAACTAACTAAACAATATAACTAGCTAACTACACAGCTAACTAACCAGCTAAGTAAATAAATGAAATGACTAAATAAATAAAAAGCAACTAACTAACCTTAATAATTTATACAACATCTGACTACTAACTAAATAATAATGGACTAAATAGATTAAAAAAAAAAAACTAAATAAATAAACAACAACTAAATAACTAAACTAAATACCTGACTAAATAAAAACAACCAAGTATATAAATGACAACTAAAACATAAACTAAAACTAAATTACAAACTGACTAACTTTTAAATAACTAATTTAATAAACAACTAATAGACTAACAAACAAACACCTAACTGTTTAAACAAGTAACTGAATACTGTATAATGCAGCTAAAAAATCTAAAATAAATAACAATCTGACTAAATAAGCAACTAAATAAACAAACAACAAACTAAAATAAACTATATATAAAAACTATAAAAAAAAAATAAAATAAAAATTATAAAAAATAAAACAAAACAAAATTAATCAGCTTTTTATAAAATAATCTTTTTTTTTTGCTCACACACACACACACACACACACACACACACACACACACACACACACACACACACACACACACATATATATATATATATATATATATATATATATATATATATATATATATATATATATATATATATATATATTTATAATACTATAATAAGTACATACACAAGTAAATAAAACCATTAAATACATTTCTAAAAAACTGATTAAATAAACAGAGGACTACAGTATAATCAACTAATCAAATCCATTTATTAAAAAAAATTGTATTGTTCGGATAAATAAACATATTATTATTATTATTATTCTTTAATATTAATATTAGAGAATCACTTAACACTTAATATTACTTAATATTATTATCATTCTTTTCCAGCTGTTCTCTTCTGAAAATAATGGATTTGCTCACTCATGCCATTGTATATACTTTACTTATTCTAAATGAATTTAAATGATAATGAATTCTTATTCATGTCTTTCACATTATGTTTAAATATGTTCACACAAAACCATCCATGAGCGTCTCACTTAGATGCATTTTCACCTATGTGTATATTGATTTTGGCTAGTGTTTTATCGCTTACAAACTCTCATTGTCTTTCTGTGATGGAAAGAAATTCCAGCTTTCTCAGGCTCACAGAAACCAAAGGACAAAACCAGGACATCATAAACCATAACTCCTTATACTACAAGATCAGTGTGAATTAAATTAAAATGAGTTTCAGTAATTCAGGTTGTATAGCTATTTGTTTCACAGCCCTCTCCTCCCTCTTTCCTCGCTCTGCCTCTATCCAGCAAAGTCTATTTATTCCACCATGACCTTCGACTTCTGTTCGCACTGTTCCGGGGGAACTGCTGATTTCCTTGAGCTCTCTGCAGGAGGTCAGACCTGTCCCATAATGCACTGCAGCAGTGCCAATTTCTAAGCATGCAGCGGTCTGGCTGGCTGTCTGGACAGGTTTCTTAAACAAGAGCCAGAAACAGGAAGTCCAAAATATGAACCATAAATCATCTTCTGTCTTCACCTTTCTTTTTGAACTGTATGTGCCATTTCACTTACTTGGTGTCATTTTCATCTTTCCTGTAATGATTCTCTTAAGTGAAATTAACTGCTTTCTTTTTTAAATACTTAATCATTTTATTTTTTACACATTTTTCATTATAGCATTTTAAATCATCGTGTTCAGAATGAAATATTAGTATATTTCATACTGGACAGTAACCCTGAAAACTGCCTATTGTTTTTAAAAATAGTATGTGAAAGAATACAGATTATGTAACAATAAACATTTCAAATAGTTGTACTCTGCTTATATGAGTAAAAATGTGTTCACCCTCAGGCCATCCAATATGTAGATGAGTTTGTTTCTTCATCAGATTTTGAGAAATGTAGCATTACATCACTTGCTCAACAGAGGATCCTCTGCAGTGAATGGGTGCCGTCAGAATGAGAGTCCAAACAGCTGATAAAACATCACAATAATCCTTAATCCTAATGAATCCATAATTCATAATAATGTTTCCTCCAGTGAAGTCCATCCCATTTTTTGGCTTGTAAATGGTGTTTGATCTGTGCATATTTCATTACAAATAACTGGATTACGGGTGATTTCTGTGAACCCTGAACCTGTTTGAACATGTTGCTGGATAAACAGGATACATTTTAAATTATGCACAAGACTGCAAGTGATTAACATATGTCTGGCAGTGCTGGTTTCCTTAAGATCTTTGACCCCAACCTCAGTCTACAAATGGGCTTCAGACCGAAGAAGATATTTGAAGCATAAAAACTTTATACATAATGAGTGAAGCTGTAATAACAGTGCTTGAAGTCTTGCAGGAACAGAAGAGAAGGACAGACAGTGAGTCAGCAGAAAGTCTTACTATCCGGAGGTCTTTTTACAGATGTAACAAGGACATATAAAATCCTGGGGTTCTTGTTCTCTCTCAGATGGATTTTTAATAAGTGGTGGAGCTGTAAGTATGTGCCACAACTGCTGAAGGTCACACAGGAAGTTCTCAGTCAAAATCCGGGAACTGATGTGAACTGAATACACTCAAATGCACCTCCTGT
Source organism: Carassius carassius (assembly GCF_963082965.1). NCBI lineage: Eukaryota > Metazoa > Chordata > Actinopteri > Cypriniformes > Cyprinidae > Carassius > Carassius carassius. Next base: position 3,586,677 of record NC_081801.1, read on the forward strand.
GAGTACTTGTGATCGGATTTTGAGATTCGTGCAGTGAATGGCCCCAAAAAGCATTTGGACTCTTAAAACACTTAAAAATCTAGGAATGTCTTTGCATAATATAAAAGCATTCTAAAACATTCTATTAATGTTAGAATTTGGTTTCCTTTAGTTATTTATTGGAACCAAAGATTAATGTTCTACAATTTATTTATTGTAATTATAAAATCCCATTCCTAAAGTGTTGAAATTTTATTCTACAACTATAAAATAGCTTATAACAGAATTTTCCCTTAAGGTTTTTTGTTTTTGTTTCATTTTTACAACCATAACATAAGTTATATACAAAATGTACTATAATAATTATTTTAACACTCTAACACAAATTTACTTGGATTAACCAAAAAAATTTTTTTTTATTGATTTGGGGGTTGGGAATAATATTTGGTAAAGATGCAAATACTAACAGTCATAAGATGATTAAATGCTTCAGTATTTAGTATCTAATGCACTGACATTTAGACATTTTTAAGTGTCCAACTCTAAAAGTCATGTCCTTTTTACCAGCTAAAGCAGTCTTTCCAGAGCAGCGCTCAACATCCTGGTCATGTTCAGAGCCTCGTTTTATTTCACTTTTACGATATTCAGTCATAAACAACCCAGAAACAATGCAGGACTTTCATATGCAGGCTTATAAAGCAGATTATTCATTACTTTGCACAAAGAACAACCTTCACGGAGTGTTAAAAATGCTGCCCACATATGCATTCATTCCCTGTCACACACACACACACACAAATGGAATGAATATAAATGTCCTCCTCTGCTAACACCTCCGGTCCATCTGACTCTTAGGGTGTTATGCTCCAATACACCTCTTAATCCCTCTCTCATTCCACTTCTGTCTCTTTCTCTTTCTTATTCCCATTGGCAGTGAACTGTATTGTAGGTGAGGACGATCAGACAGGTTAGAAGAGTAGAGCTCTCTAGATCTGAACTTCGAAGTGATTTGAAAATGCTCTACATAAGCAGCATCTCCATCAGTTGTTATAAATATCACTTCAAATATGAAGGAATGCGTTAACATGCTAAAATTCTTAGTTGACTACCAAAATTCATCATTAGAGTGTTACTAGACTTAAAAACGACATCAACATTACATAGAACATTATTTCCTAAATATATTTAAAACATTTAACCATCTTTACATCTTTTTACTGAGCTCAATATCAATAAACAGCCCCTTTTGTAACTATATATTATTCCTTTCAGTATTACTAAGTAAGAATATTTATAGTTACATAGTCAACCAATTTCTCTAAAAATTTTTCCACTGAATGATTCACACCACATTCTGGGATTGCTTTATCCACACACACACACACACACACACACACACACACACACACACACACACACACACACACACACACACTAATTACACTATCAGCCCATTTCTCACCATCAGATTCTCCCAACAGGCCTTTCTTATCACAATCGCATATCCTGACTAATCCGCATCCATATGAATCAAGGGTATTTAAAAGTATTTAAAAGAAAGAGAGATAGTTATTAATCTTGTTCAAAAACTTAGTGTTATGCTTACCTAGACAGAATTTTTTTTTATCATAGATGCACTCACAACAATTGACTACTCAGTAAGGGATGAGTAATTAAATGCTTTTGTTTTCTATAAATTAACGTTGCATAATTTTAGCAGATATTTTTAGTTCTTAAAGGTGATAAATTAAGATGCAACACTCGCAGTATGTTGTACTTCAGTGTGCTAAAAATCTACGATTTTTTTTTTGTGAGGTCTATGATAGTTTTGTGTGTTAAATAATTGTAGATATTTCTATAATAATCATTAGACTTCCTGAAAACAGTTTTGCACATCAGCAACTTGTATTTTGTGTGTGTGTGTGTGTGTGTGTGTGTGTGTGTGTGTGTGTGTGTGTGTGTGTGTGTGTGTGTGTGTGTGTGTGTGTGTGTGTGTGTGTTTGTGTGTGTGTGTGTGTGTGTGTGTGTGTGTGTGTTTTGTGACATATCAGGACACAACTCTGTATAATGACATGGGTATGACACAGGTATTACAAGGAGAGGGTGACTAATGAGGACAAAACCCATGTCCCCATTTTTCAAAACGCTTATAAATCATACAGAGTGAGTTTTTTTGAGAAAGTAAAAATGCACAAAGTTTCCTGTGAGGGTTAGGGTTAGGTGTAGGGTTGGTGTAGGGCCATAGAATATACAGTTTGTACAGTATAAAAATGTCCCCACTTTTCACAAAAACAAATGTGTGTGTGTGTGTGTGTGTGTGTGTGTGTGTGTGTGTGTGTGTGTGTGTGTGTGTGTTTTACATAAGTCATTATCTCACTCTCACTCTCACTATAAAGCATGTTCATTTTCTGAGAAGTTTCTAATTAGCCGTGGGTAATTACGTTCTCTCAGATCAGTTAACATGAGACTCTGTGCCTAGACTAGGAAAGATAAAGGCGGATTTAAATGGAAGGATTGATGAAGAACATGTCATGGGATATTCTTCTTAAATCCAGAACTCATTTTCTCTAGTAATGTTCCTCCTGTGTGTGTGTGTGTGTGTGTGTGTGGAGCTTTATGAGGGTCATGCTTCCAAATGCAGGATAGATGATTCACATGTAATATTATTCATCTTATGTAAAATGTGTCCATGCAGAAAGAAAAGGAGGGAGAAAAAAGAAGAAGCAGATCATCTACATGCTGTTATTTTCAGATGTTAACGAGACAATGTAGAGGATTTTGTCCTGAAAGGAAAAAACTGCAGTGGGAGAGAGAGATTGTGTTGGTGTTAAACGCCCTCAGATATGCACGGAGCAGAGATCTTACAGCATTTATATTCATTTTGCTGCACGAGAGAGGATAAAGTCATCTCCACTGTCAGAAATAACGATACATTTCACAAAAAAATAAAATACATAAATATATGTTATATGTTGTTTATATGTGTTTCGGTACATTTGCATTATTTGCCTGTTTGTATTTTCTAACAAAAACACAAGAATCGACTTCTTAGGGAAACAAATTGCAATCATATGAACAGACCAACACACACACACACACACACACACACACACTCCCCTGAGCAATCTCTATCCCTGTGCATCTCCAAATCCGATCAGAGCAGATCACAAGGGAATGATGGATTCATCTATCCTTCCCCTTTTGCTCCCGGACACACATTAAAGCTCATGCAGTCAGCCTTTTTCTCAGAGGGAAGAAAACACATGAAGTTGGTATTCACATGCACAGAAACCAAATGAGCAAATGGTTTATTCACTCTCGAATTTCCTCCTTGTGTCGAGCGCTCGAGGAGAGGATGTGCTAAAAGAGAGCGAGGTGAGAGAGAATCCGAAATTCCTCCCATGATCATTAAATAATTTAGAGACACTGCTCCACTGATCATTAGAGAGACGAAGAGAGGGAAGGGGCGCAGGAGGGAGAGCGAGGAGATTGCAGAGAGACGGTAAGCAGGAAAGTGGGTGTAATAGAGCGGAGGATCTTTCTTGGAGGCAGAGAGAGACTGAGAGAAAGAAAGAAGCTGGAAGATGAAGAGAAATCTTCCAGTTTTAGAAGAACTTTTTCATTGTCCTCTTTGAACCGCTGCCGCATCCGAGGGGAATTGCGCGAGCAAGCGATCCGAGGCATTAATGAAGCAACGATAAACCTCACATGATTAATTCTGATTTGTCTCTCCTCCTCCAGAGGTTGTGTTGGGATTAATTAGTACTCTATTCAAAGTGTTAAAGTTCACAAAAAAGCATATTCGATTATTTGAAATATGAGCCAATCATAGTTTTTCTATTCAAAGCGAATGCTACAGACTTCATTCTTAAAATATATTTAATAATTATATAGCCTAATCTAGATCTATCTGATGTATGTGTGTGGAAAAAACTTACATCCACCTCAATAGGAAACAGTGAGAGAATCTTAATTTTCAGGTGAACTGTTTCTTTAAGAGAGACCACTTGATTTACTTGAATTACAAGCACTGAAATGTAATACTTACAGTAAGATACTGTAATGATGATGCTTAAACAGCCTTACACAGCCTCTCTTAAACCTCACAAATCTCCAATTGAACACCAGCAAAGATCCAGAGCAATCATATATAGGCATTGGTTCTGATCCCATGTGGATCTAGAGAATTATTGGCCTGCCAGACTACTACTATTGTGGCCTTGAATGAAGCACTTAACCACACGCAGCTTCACTGAGGCATCGGGATAATAAGATAACCTTGAGTTTGACCCAGACGAGATGCTGTTTGCTCCAGTGTCTAACAGCAATGATCCAGATGACCAGTATACATATGCCCATCAACATCTTCAGTTTAGAAAAGAAAATCCATTGCACTTTACTTTTCACTGGAAAAGAAAAAGAGAACAGATATTATGTCTGATTTTTTATTTAAGATTTAAAAGCTATTATTTATTTATCACTAAAAATGTATTCATTAAAAAATAATGTAATGGAAAAATTGTTTAAATTAATCAAAACAGAACTTAGAAGTAGAGGCAAATTTATTTTTATGTTATTATTATCATTATTCTTGTTATATTTAAATAGTGTTGTAAAGTGCAGAAACAAATTATTTTATGGTATAAATAAACACATTAAATTTTTATTCATCATTAAAAATATTTATAAAAAACAAAAACAAAACAATTGAAACAAATAAAAACACAACTTTAAAAAATAATTGCAAAATTATTATTTTACATCATGCACTGCATTAGGCAATAAGGAAGTATTGTTAGGTGTCAGTGTTACATCAAGTTGCAACATTTTCAGAAACCAAATCTAAGAATATGAACCATTAAATTATTTTTGGGGACTAGTTAATATATAAAACACACAACACCTATCTTTGTATCTATATTATTGCTCCTGACTCATGTTGCCTCATGGGATAGCAACTGATGCAATAGGTCTGGTGTTGTTCATTCAATTTTTGCACATTTTGAAATCCCCGTAATCTGACATACTTTTTTTGCATATAATATACCGTAGTAGGAAAGCATGCACATTTGAGCACAAACTCTATCTAAATATTACTCACCTCCTTGGCTACAGCACTAAAATACAGATCCAACAAAACACCCAGTAGACTCAGAGGGCCATTGCGAGAGTAAGTTTGCTTAGAGAAAACACTCATGTGGTTGATTAAAATTCATTTTGAGATTGGAAAGAGCCAGGTCAGTTTGAAATCAAATGATAATATAGCACTGAATTGATTCAAAGCATTTTTTTATGTCTCATACTGCAGATTCGAATAGCCCAGTCTCACACCCCACAGCAAAGCAGGTCAGTGGATGATGCAGTCAACATGCATAACATGCTGCATTACATCCTGCAACACCTCGACAGACCTGGGAATTATTCAAGGATCTTATTTGTGGACTTCAGTTCAAGCCTAATCTTCTATCAGCCAAACTGACCCTGCTCTCTATACCCACCCCAATCTGTTAGTGGATTACCAGCTTCCTGACAGACAGGCAGCAACTAGTGAGGTTGGGAAAACTCACATCCAAGACTCTCACTATCAGCACTGGTGCCCCTCAGGGTTGCGTTCTCTCCCTACTGTTCTTTTTGCTGCACATAAATTGACTGCACCTCTAAAGACCCCTCTGTCAAGCTTCTTAAGTTTGTGGATGAATCCATAGACATCGGCTCATGAGCAGCTTGCTGTCTGGTGCAGTCTTAACAACCTGAATACGCTCAAAACTGTGGAGTTGATTGTGTACTTCAGGAGAAACCCCCTGGAAACTGAAACTTACCATCATGAAGAGCACTTTTGCCCGGGCTCCACCATTATTTCACTTTATTACCCTAAATTATACTGTATGTATGTCTGCACTTTCTGTATTGGAAGCTCCTGTCCCCAAGACGAATTCCTTGTGTCTGTAAACACACTGGGCAATAAAGCTCCTGATTCTGGTTATAAATATAAATGTACTAATAAACAGCCAATATGTTAGTAATATGCATGCTGATAAGCAACTAGTTAATATTAAGAATTGATCCTTAAAATAAAGTGTTACCCTTTTGTGCAATGTGATCAGAATGTACAGCAAAACTTCTTTCATATTCAAGTTATTTTTTGTATGTGTAAAATAACAATTAATTAGAATTAAAAAGTAATTTAGATTGGCTGGAAGTTATATTTTCAAACTTTGAAATGAACCCTTCAAAATATTTCTTACATTTTATTAATTGGTCTTAAATTCACCTTCATAAAACTTGCATAAACCCTGATATAGGCACACTGAATCCTCTTTCAAAGTGATAAAACAAAAGAAGCTTAACTTTACAATTAATATGTGCATTTGGAGGAACTCTAGGTCATATCCGAGTGTAAGACTAGTTTGTACAGTAGTTGTACTAAAACGCCCTGCTGCTCTTCCCCAGGAGGAGTTCATTTGCTCTGGACTTGAACGCACCGTACTGAAAACTCAAGACCTCGGGGTGAAACATGGACCACTAACACACACATATATGGATACAGCAGCCACCTTAAAGACAAAACACAGCTGCATGTGAAACCGGGGTCAGAGATAATGATGTGGAACTAGTTCTCATACAGTGTCAAGTCTATTTGTCGAACAGTGTGTTAACAGCGATTTACCTCAAGAGGCTAGACCAGGCCTTGTAAACTCTCCTGACCTGAGCTCTTCAGCACTAAATCAGGACCTTTACCTCCAACAACCTGGTGGTTCTCATTTAGACAGGCCTGTTTGATGTCATTTTGGACAGTGAGGAGGTGAAGTCGCACACACAGCTGACTATGTGTGTCTGTCTGCTTGCCACGCATTCTTTTTCTCCTTCCAGTCTTTCTCTCTAGCTACACTTTAATATTTAATGCACATGCCATACAGCAGATGGTACCATAAAAAAGAGCATAAATATTTGATGCAAACTCTCCTCGGCTCTTTCTGTTCTCCTTCTTTAGATTTTTCTCTTGCTCTCATTCATGATGAAGCACGTTGTCAGTATTGTTAGCGATCGCCATTGTGTCATGCATTTGTGTTGACTATTAAATATTAAATCTTTGTTGATAGTTATGACACAGGTAGTCAGGTAATTTGCAGACTCGTCAAAATAATTTAGACGTAATATGTGCTCTGTGGTTAATTTGGGTCGTACACCAACCCTGTGCTTTTAATTCAAAGCTTTGTTGTGCGAAGTCAGATCTCACTTTGCACTATCCTGCTTTGTTCAACAGCCATCGGGAGTCCAATCAAAGGTGAGACAGAGCAAAGGAAATGACTCATTTGCATTCTCGTTAATATGCAGATAGTCTTATTTTTGAACATAAATCACAAACGGTGCAAGAGCGGCTTTCATTCCATGGCAGCGTTTGATCATCTTAAAACAAGTGAAAAGCCATTAATCATTCAATACTAAATGCGTCAACAGTTTTCTTGAACTAATATAAGGCAGAGCAACTCATTAATCAAAAGAAGAATAAATCAAATGAAAAACAAAACCAGTGAATGTGGCCTTTTGGATGTGGGAAAACTAATCTGAGCAGTATATGCATATGCATCTACAGATGTTGGGTTTTCTTGCTTGCGGTTACTCAGAACATTTAGTTTACACTACATTTTTAGATTTTATAAAGGAAATTGGCAATACAAAACTCCAGGGTGTTGTTCTGCAGTTTCTAAGGTGTTAAAAGTGTTGTTTAAAATTTTCTGAAGTTGTTGCTAGGGTGTTCCGAAAGGTTGCTATGTGGAATTTCATATGTTCATTATGCCTTTTACACATTTAGAATCTCGTTTAGAATTAATGCTTTGTTAAAATCCCATATAAAGCACTGGTAGGTATGGTTGTTTTGCAATATTTTGTTAATTTAAATAAAGCTGATACTGAATAAAATATAAATATTAGATTGAAGACTTAATTCGGGGGGAAAAAAATTGAAATGTTGCATTGGCATCTAACTGAAATAAGTTGGAGTTGAAGCTAACTGGAAATAAATAAATAAATAAATAAATAAATAATAATAAAAAATAAAACTAAATAGAAATATTTAAAAGAAACAAAAATAATAAAAAATGACAGCATATCAATTTACACAAAATTACCAAATATTAAACTAAAATAAAAAAATTCAGAAAAAAAACAAAAATTAAAAAATGTATTTATTTATCATTTTGTGCCACATCAGCATTAAAGGCTATAATTATCCATAAAAAACTCAAGATTGACAAAAAACTCTTAATAAAAATACTTCAATGCATTGTATACAATAATTTACTAAGCAAGTAAATAAATAAATAAATAAATAAATATGCAGTCTAACAAATATTACAAATATATGATATTTGATTAAAAACAAATTCTCATATTTTCCAGGTAGTAACTTTTTTATTATTTTTTAAAATGTCCATTTGTGTGTTATAAATGTTTCTAGTATTATTTAAAGCAGGATATTCTAATAAAATATCTTCTTCACCATCTTGGATGGTCAAAAACTATAATGTTATATAAATGATATTTAAATAACACTGCTAGTATGAGTACTACTAGTAATAGTGATTCTTGCCTTGAAAACAAGAACGATTGATGGCTGTCATAGCTATGAGGACTGTGAAGTAGAACTGGGCGTGCATCGGCAGTTTAATGTTGCAAATGGAAAAGCCAAAGCTCTCAGATGGAATGGCCTGATGGTCCATTAGTAGAAGATGAGCATTTTTCTTTCTCTCAAGGGAATGAACAGACACAATGTGTGGGGGTTGCAGATCTGTACATAATCCAGTACATCCTGGGCCACTTTCACTACGGACCAATCAGAAGGGTTTAATTCGCTCAACCAAACAACCAGGAGGTTAATGCAGTTTCACCAAACCAATCAGGACATTACAACCACACTGGATTAAAAAAAAAAGGTGTGAAACAGATGTTAGTATTATAATGAGATTCTATATTTAGTAACATGCTTTGCCTGAACTACTCACACTCACATTTACTGTGATTATGAGACTACTTGAAAAATGATGGAATTTGCTACTGTAAAATAAAACTCCAATTTCATAATGAACATATAAAGGTTCAGTTTTCACTATAAAGATGATGTCAAAATACACAACTGGAATTTGCTCTGGTAAAGTACAACTATGATGTCATAGTGAACATGTGGATGTTCAGATTGCTCTTGCAAATGTGATTTCAAAACAAATGTGTCCATGTAAACTGTGTGAACTGATAGTTTTCATTCATTTGCAGCTCCAGTCGGTCACTTCTCATAGTGATGGATGATCGATTCAAGCATACGGAGCAGAAACTTAAAGTCGAGAGGGAAGAATGTGCTACTAACACATTCATCTAGTGCTGCACTCAGGCAGCCAAACGCTGGAGTCTCACAGGAGTCAGAAACATTGAATCTGATCCCTTTGATGCGATCAGACAGAAAGCCAGAGTGAGAGTTTATCTGGCCGAGAGTAAGCCAGCAAGCCACTCAACAGCATGCTGAAGAACATTCACTAATCAAAAAGCACTTCAGCAAAACACAATACAAATAAACAACAGCAAGTGTCCAGGAAACACAAACTACTAGATTTTTACATTTTCTGAAGGAGCAGTAATTACAATTAGTAGCCTAACCATTCTAAGGAAATTTAAATATCTGATTTTGGCTAAATAAATTGGTTAATTATGGCAGAGCTGGTCTGGTTCTCTAATGAGTCATAACAAGTCATGTGCAATTATAATTAGTGCAGTCTAAAAATATATTTAAATTACCATTGTTTTCCCACAAGTTGAAGTTTTTGCATCACTTGCTCACAGCTGAATCCTCTGCAGTGAATGAGAGTCCAAACATCTGATAAAAACATCACCATAATCCACAAGTAATCCACACTACTCCAGTCCATCAGTTAACATCTTTTGAAGTAAAAAACTGCATGTTTATTTCCTACAAACCCACAGCTTTTTGCTTCACAAGACATTAATTGATTGAGTGGTGTGGATTATTTTTGGATTATTGTGATGTTTTCATCAGATGTTTGGACTCTCATTCTGATGGCACCCATTCATTAAAGAGGATCCATCGGTGAGCAAATGATGTAATATCCCAAGAAGAAACAAACTTATCTATGTATTGGATGACCTGAGGGTGAGGAAATGTTTGGCAAATTTGCATTTTTTGGGTGAGCTATTCCTTCAAAGCCATTTAGAAAAAGCCAGTGTTGTGACAAAATAGAACAGTTTGCATGCAGAATATATTGCCTATACTTCAGAATAAAGGATTTTTCATCATTGTGTTTTTTCCTTGTCTACTGCCTGTCATCACAGCTCAAGACAGTTGCTATAATGCTAACAGATAGCTCTCTACAGATATGATAAACCTCCTTAAACCACATAAATGTCATCTGACAACATTCACAAAACTTCTGTGATTTTCCCCAAGAAAAGGAAATTCAACTTAAAAGTAAAAATCTCACACAAGAGTACAAGAAAAATCTCACTTGTACTTATGATGCAACTGTTGTGTTGGGAGCCATTCTGACAAGAGAAATTTACCTTGATTTTATTATTATTTTTTTCCCTCCGAGATGATAAAAGAGCAGAAGGAGAGAGAAATAAACTGAGAAGTGTGAATGCAGCATGCATGCGAAATGACAGTAAATACAACTGCAGGAATGTGGCGACTGAAACTACAATGGGATTTATTGCAAACACCTCTTCAGAAGTGGCATGTTTATGAGTTGTTTTGTGCAAACACATTACACTCCCAATAACAGTTTAATCAGCAGGATTGAGAAATGAGCTGTCCTGGACTTGAATTTATCCTCACACTAATCATTGACTGCGGACTTCAATCAAACCTATTTTGTGTTGACAATCAGGATTCCCCCAATCACAACGTGAGGAGCGAGTTAATGCCATCAGGGAGACGCCGTTTCTCAAGGTTTTAATTTGACAGATGCACCCGGGATGCCTCGGGGCCTGATACGACTTCATAAATCAATTTCATTCTTTGGTGCTTTATTTATTCCCTTTTCGTGTATGTGCATCTGTCAATGGCGGCAGGTCAGCCCTTCAGAGAAATGTGCTTTGAATAATTAATTTGCCTTTCTCACTGGCGCACAGATACATCTGTACCAACAGATTATTATACAAGAGACATGACAAGAAGAGCAAAATTAATAAACAAACAGGTTTCCTACACGTGCCACTGGTTGATTTAACATTGTGTCATAAACCTGTAGGTAAGTTAGAAGGATAATTCACCCAAAAATGAAATTTCTATCATCATTTGCTCACCCTCAAGTTGTTTCAAACCTTTTTTTTCATATGGTGAAAACAAAAGAAGATATTTTGAAAAATGTTGGTAAATACTAGTAATTTTCCCATATTAATGGACGCCAGTATATACAGTAGCATGGCCGTAGCCAGGCTTTGAAAATTGGTTAGGTCCGGGGGAGTTTCTTTAACAACCCCCTTATTATAGAATTGTGCTATAATAAGCCCTATAAATACAACTAATTATATACACTAACACTTGAAAAGAGACAGAAATGTAGATGTTTTTGGAGGGATGCTCATTTTTAAATCATACCCTATTTATTGCATCAAAGTTTGTTAATACTATATAAAATATTATAATTTTATCAGTTGTTTATTATTCATGCAAACATACATAAAGCCCACCAAACATGTTATTGTCGGTTAGTCAACGTTACAAAAATCAACACCTGTCAGTCAGCTCTAATGATGCAGAAGGTAAAACGTGTGTGACACATATTTTGACGTGATCGACTTGAAAAAAAATTCTCCCTTTTCAAATTTCATATCACATCAGAAAAGCATTTAATTTCAATTAAAATTAAGTAAATAATCAAAAAATTAAGGGTGGGTGTAGGGGGGGGGGGGGGCTTTATTGTCCCAATAAGATGGCATCCATTAAATTAGACTCAATAGGTTATGATTGCATCCTGTTTTATAATGTACTACAATACTGAGGGGCAGATAATTGCCACTATTTACATTAAGTAGTATAAATAACAGAGAATCCTGCTATTTTAACAGTATAAATAGAATCTAAAGCGCTTAGTGTAAATAGCCGCTGCCTTTTTTCATTACTGCCAGACTAATGACGGCGATGCAATGTTGCCAGATGCTGCTATTAAAATTTACAAAAACCTATAAATAAATAAAATAAACCGAAATTATTTGATAAGAGATAAGATTTAAAAGAGATAAGATAAAATTATCGCTGACCCTAAACCGCAACTTCTTACTTTATTAACTTTCTAAAGTGTTAGATTTAGTGGAAAAACAAGTCAAAAAACATTTAATAATTACTGAATCTGGCAACACGAAGGCTGCGTCTCGCGCTCTCTCTCACAACACTGAAGACTGTTCACTTTGGAATTGCGTCTCGATCATTTTCATACAACGGACGCTAAACATTACAGAATACATGCAGACATTCATATGATGAGTTTAGCAGAAAATGAATCAATCAGAGAACAAATTTTATTTTTGAACATGAAAAATTTACAGAGGTCTGGACCTCGGTGACCTCATACGGCCATGGTCAGTAGTCATCTGTTGAAATATCTTCTTTTTTGTTGTTTAAACATGCAAATGAGGCATTATCTATGAAAGCCCATTCATGCCACAAAAAAGGGTTTATAACAATTTGGACTTTCTTGCAATAAACAAATCCAGAATTGTGAGACATTAACTCGCAATTCTGAGAAGGAGAGAAAAAAAATTGATGTAAACAAGCATCTGAATTCATATGGAAAAAGTCAAAATTGTGAGATATAAATTGCAATAAAAAAAGTCACAATTCTGAGTTTTTCCCAGAATTCAGAATTTATATCTTGCAATTCTGTTTTCTCAAATCTTCTAGAAAGAAAGTCAAAATTGTGAGACTAAAAGTCACAATTACCATTTTTTTTCTTTTTTTCTTTTATGGTGGAAAGGGGCTTCCATAATTATTTAATGAATTTAATTTCAGAATAGAATTCTCTAGGAAGTCAGGCTCAGAATTCTTGGTTCAGTTTGTTGACATATTAAAGTTTTTACAGAGAAAATTTATCAATCTCTCCATACTTTCAAAATCCATAAAGGGGGAGGGGGGTCCACAATGTTTTTAGGAATAAAATGTTACAGGAATCAGGCGAATAATACATTGTATGAACAAACCACTCTGTAAGAACTTTAAGAATATAGACAGGGATAGAAGTTTGGTATAAGTGCTGCTGAAGTAGAGATTTCTGGCTCAGTAAAGGAGAAAAAGCTCATTTTGACAAACATCATGTATTGTTATTGTGTTTAGGATGTTTTCTCTCCACTATTCTGAAAGAAGACAAGTTATTGAAGAAAAATAGCACACAAAAAAAAGCCACGGTTTTGCCTGTAGTGTCTTGCTTTAAATAAAACAAACTGTTAAATTAACACTTAAAAGGTGGTATACAATAAATAAGTACTGTTTGCTCTCCACATTGAAAAGCTGCCACAAAATTCGCTGAGTTGGATTTCGGACCATCCAGCATATTCCTGATCATTCCTCGTCAGTTCTTCAGACCATCAGAGCTCTAACTCTCTAACCTCTTGTCATTTACAGGAATATCGCTGTCTAATGAGACGAGAAGAAACTCAGTGTTAAAATGTTAAAATGACATTTAAAAGGACTCTGACAGTCCAAACTGCCATCAGAAATTTGTTACAGTATTATTTCATATTTCGTTAACAACTGTTCATTGTTAGTTCATGTTAGCTCAGGTCCAGATACAACTTTTGATTTGAATAATATATTAGTAAATGTTCAAATTAACATTACCTAAGATAAATAATTGCTTTAGGAGTATTTTTTTTATTGTTACTTCATGTTGCAAAATAACGTTAAACAAAACCTTACTGTAAAGTGGTATTATGAAAAATAAAATACATTTAAATATTTACAACATAACATTATAACATTATAAACATACAATATATGCATGTGTGTGTGTGTGTGTGTGTGTGTGTGTGTGTGTGTGTGTGTGTGTGTGTGTGTGTGTGACATTAAAAAACACATGTGTGTCACATGTAACATAAAATATAGATAGGTTACCAATCAATCAATATATATATATATATATATATATATATATATATATATATATATATATATATATATATATATATATATATATATATATATATATATATATACATATTATGGGGGGCCAAACAGGAAATAATTCTATGTAAATCTGAATATATAGTTAAAAGTCTGAATATATAGTTGTAAATCCTGAATATATAAATGTAAATCTGAATATATAAATGTAACCCTGAATATATAAATGTAAATCCCGAATATATAGTTATAACTCTGAATATATAAATGTAATCCTGAATATATAGTTAAAACTCTGAATATATAAATGTAAAACCTGAATATATAGTTATAACCTTGAATATATAAATGTAAATCCTGAATATATAGTTATAACTCTGAATATATAAATGTAAATCCCGAATATATAGTTATAACTCTGAATATATAAATGTAAATCCTGAATATATAGTTATAACTCTGAATATATAAATGTAAATCCCGAATATATAGTTATAACTCTGAATATATAAATGTACATCTGAATATATAAATTTAAATCCCGAATATATAGTTATAACTCTGAATATATAAATGTAAATCCTGAATATATAGTTATAACTCAGTATGTGAGCTCCGCTCAATATTCCGCTCTATGCCAATGCGCTCCACTCAATTGCTCACGGCCCAAGCGGTCAAATCCCGCTCCGACATGAAATCTCAGTGTTATAGGCTACTGTATACCCTTTGTTCATTATTTTTAAGGCATTGTTGGGGGGCATTTTCCATTTTGCATAGGTGGTCTTAGCACATTGTTTGTGAGATAATAGGCCATTCTTTAAACTTTATTAGTTTCAGAAAGATTCTCGCGGATACAGAGACAGTGGAAACAAAGGCAGATCTTTATTTTACAAAAGCACAAGGTTTTGGGGTTATTGTGAAGGTATACAAATAAAAGTAGACCCTTTGTAGTTGTCTTACACACTAATCTGTAAAATTGACGGAGTTTCTTCCACTGTCATTAAAGAAAAATCCATGAACGCGCTGGCGCGTTCGTTGTACAGGGTTAGAGAAAAGCTTATTTAGTTTCATATTTATGTTTAAATAATATGCTGGGCTGCATTTCCCCTGAAAACCTTCTTTACGCTATCATTCTTAAGTTATAACTCAGGCTTTAATTGGTGTTTCCCAAAACGTTAAGAATACCTTCTGTAAGTCATTAGTTCGTATGGTTGGTCTGGAGCACTAGCTATACCTTATGACAGTTCATTACGATAGTGGCCACCACTGTTTCTTTACATCTCAGTCTATACGAATATAATTCTGCTAATTGAAGTGTTTTCATGCAAAGAACATTGTCATTACACTGATGCGATTTTATGTTGTTATTAATGATATTATCCAAAGTTGTATTGGCAAACCTTTAGGCAGTATAGCTATTAGGAGTATGTTTAACCTCTTAAATTCTGAGACCATTTTGAGGGATTTCTGTCTGGATTTGGCCTACCCAAATTGAAAAGCTTCCCATACCCAAAATACAAAATTTTGGTGTAATTTTAAAGGAAACCTTTTGAAGTTTCATAAACCACTTTTAAAAGTGATAAACATGTAAGCAGGGCCGGCGCGCGGCGTGCCTATAGGCGAACTAGGCAGCCGTCTAGGGCGGCAATTAAGAATACATCCCCCCCCCATTTAATAAATAAAAAAAAAAAAACGTTTTTTTGGGGACATTCGTTTGAATTATTGCACTTCCATCATCAAGTTATCACTCCATTATTGTTATAACTTTGAATATATAGTAATGAATATAAAGTAGGCTATATATAGTTATATAAATGTAATCCTGAATATATATATATACGTATAACCAAATATATAAATGTAAATCCCGAATATATAGTTATATCTCTGAATATATAAATGTAAATTCTGAATATATAAATGTAAATCCCGAATATATAATTATATCTCTGAATATATAAATGTAAATCCTGAATATATAGTTATAACTCTGAATATATAAATGTAAATCCCGAATATATAGTTATAACTCTGAATATATAAATGTACATCTGAATATATAAATGTAAATCCCGAATATATAGTTATAACTCTGAATATATAAATGTAAATCCCGAATATATAGTTATAACTCTGAATATATAAATGTAAACAAAGTAATTCATGATATCAAAGATTATGATTTTTACAAGTAATTGTATTTCTGATATGTGAAATTGGGATTTCAGCCTATGGTGACATTTCACAAGTGAAAATACAATTACAGACATCAAGAAATATAGTTTTTACAGGCTATAGTGGAAATGTAATTCTGTCATGTTAAAACAAAGCACTTTAAATAGTGAAATGCTGATATGAAGATTTAACATAGTTAAAAGTGGAAATGAAATCCTTTATATCAAGAACTGAATTGTTGATATCAATAGGCTTAATTAATATCCTGAGCCTCTGTATATTGCCATAAGCCTCATCCCTTACGAAACTTGACCATGGTTTGACAACAAGTA